>NW_022985070.1:1314969-1349598 GCF_010015585.1 Eremomyces bilateralis CBS 781.70
CTTCCATACTATTCGACGTTGTCTATCACAAAATACGCAAATCCAGCTTCCTATGATCGACTCCTATTGGTTTTACAAGTTACCTACACTCCCACTACCCGGATCCTTCGCGACAGTACGCGATCCAGCTATGGCACGACTTCCTCCTGGACTAAGAGACCGGCCAAACGACCCTTCTTCGCGTCGACTCCCGTCTGCCTTCGAACAGGTACGTGCAACACCATTACAACACCAAATATCGGGAGGAGGAGCACAGCCCCAGCCAGCCCCTCCGCCGCAGATGGACGGGCAGGAAATTACGGAAGAAGCACGAAGGTTACTTGCGAACTATCGACCAGGGGAGACGTCATTCAGCGATCTCATCCAAGAGCGCATCAGCGGCCTTACGCCAGCTTCTTTTGAGTGAAACGAGGACCTAAGTTAGCGTTTTTGATCATCCGTGATCCTCTGTACGATTAGATACATTGAATTACATAGTTTGAACGCAGAATGGTCGGCTTGACTCGTATAAAGCATCATATACTAGACCATCCCAATCTGCGTCAGAGATTCGAAGGGATTGGTATGTCATGTGACCAGGTAGGGTGTGAATGGAGCCGGGTGGCGGGTGTGAATGGAGCACAGCGGGGTGTGAAAGGAGCTTCACCCGACTTTGAATCCCAGATTTAAGTCACATGACTCCAAAACTCAAAAGCAGGGAGAATTGTGATTGGCCACAAGTCCTGAGCCCTCATTCCCGGTCGACATGCAAAAATTCCACCTCCATCGCCTTGTCTGAAGCAGTTGAATGTCGAAGAATGGTGTTGTGCTGGACCGTTTCTGAAAGATGGGTCTGAGTGCGCCTCGCAAGTAAGTACCTCCGGACCCTAAGTAAAGGATACCTTTTCTGATTCCTATATCCTCAGCCGAGTGAAACTCTCGAGTGATCCTAACAACACAAATTGGAGCCGGTCAACCGAGCGCTTCGGACACAAGATCTTGACCACATATGGCTGGGAACCGGGCGCGGCTCTTGGTGCGGAGAATGCAGCACAAGCAGCACACTACACCTCCGCCAACTTCTCGCACGTCCGTGCCGTGCTGAAAGATGATACTCGCGGGTTGGGCTGCAATAAGAAGTCTGCGGCGGAAAATGATACCTTTGGACTGAATCTTTTCCAGAACGTCTTGGGAAGGCTCAACGGAAAGGACGATGGTCAACTAGAAAAAGATGCGAAGCAGTTGAGGGATGTTAATCTACGTCTCTACCAAGAGAAGGCCTTCGGTACCATGATCTTTGTACATGGGGGCTTTCTGGTCGGGGATCGGGTTGAGCGTAGCCTTCCAACAACCACCGACCGAAAACGCTCATCGACCGAGGAGAAGGAGGCTCCGGACGGTAAATCGGGTGCAATCGAATCTACTTCCCGTAGAAAGAGAAAAAGGGGAGCCGAATCCGCGGATGCTTCTTCATCTGAGCGCAACAATGAAGAACCACGTGGTTCAAAATCGAATGGCGATGGCGTGAGTGAGATGACAGGCCGTCAAGCACGGGATGAGAGGAAAAGGCAGAGGAAGGCTAGAAGAGAATTGAGGGAGAAAAAGCGAGAAGAGAAAAGGAACAAGAAACGACGGAAGGACGGAACTGAGTCGACAGAGAAAGGTGTTGAACCGGTGGTATCCGGAACTTCTACACCACTTGTCCTATCGTCCCATAGTTCTGGGACTTCAACTCCGATTTCAAATCCAAATATTTTGGCTGGTGGTCGCCAAGAACTACGACGCAGATCGATTCTCCAGAAGCGAATGGCCATGTCGAGTCAGACAGCACTCAATGAGGTAGGGTTGAAATGGTTTCGATATGCCTTGACGATGCTTACATTATTTGCAGATATTCATGCTCAAGGCCGGAATCTGAGCGTGTAAACGGATCTACAGAAGCCTCTAACGTTGAATTATCGGTCACGCCACCCGATGCATGGACAAAGTACGCTATGCAGCTCAATCAAATACCCAAAGCCCGAACCAAAAGCCACAGTACGACCGGAACCACAACGTTATCATTCCCGCCTGTGAGGACAGCTTCCGTGAAGCTGGCACCCGAAGCCGCCGTAGCAGCCTTCGGAATCCAAGACGCCCAGTCAACGCCCCCTGTCTTCCACTGGCCAACATCCAGCCAGAATTGACTAAGAGCAAGGCCAATAAGAACCGCTACGGCGAACGCAACGCTCCCCTCAATGCTTTTCCCGCCAGTCCACGGCCATTTAGTTCTTCCGAAACGCCGACCGACCAGGCTTGCCGCCGCATCCCCAAGCCCGACGCATATCACCCCTGTAACCATACTTAAATCACTCCCTTTGACCTCCCAGCCTTTCCACGGATCCACGCCGCCCGTTTGCATCCCCGACAAGCTCAGCCACAACGGAGTCGCGCAGCCGATCAGGAGAAATAAGTGGCTGACCACGACCGGCCCTCGCAAGTCTCGACCGTCCACAAAAGGAGTGAGGAACGAGGCGATGGGTTTCGACAGCGGTGGGAGTTGGCTGGCGCGGAGCACGTCCAGGAGGAGGAAGATGCAGAGGACAAGGCCTAGCGCAAGCGCGCAGAAGGACGGGTCGATGTAGATCGCGGGGAGGAACATGGCGACCATGGTGCCGTGGAACACTTTCCGTCGCGTGTCTACTTCCACGGAACTGGAAAGCCGCAAAACGACCAAGAGCCCTGCACCTAGTATCGATAGCAAGTAGACACTGAGAACAAGCCGCACGTTTGCCAATCCATATCCAGCTCGAATTTTTTCTGCAAATCCAAACGACTCTTCGGTGGGGGTCGAAGATTCAAGTGGTGAAAGTGGAATCCAGCGCTCCAAATTCCAGTCAATGACTGAGAACCGAACGGCACGGATATTGCCGAAGAGGTAACCAATCGCCCAGCCGAACGGCTCGTGGCCATCAAGTGCCTCGTGCTGGACCCATAATCGAATCGGCCCAAGAATCGTAAGGACAATAACTGCGTAGACATAGCACGCGTACATCCACTTGCGATGAACCGCTTGCTGGGGTGTAAGTGACAGAAAGGACTTATAAAGACTGCGTGACCTCTGATGTTTTTTGGTTCGAACAGGAATGGCAGGCGATTGGTTGCCTTTCATATTCGGCGCGGTATTCCGCCGTTGCCTCTTAATATCCGCAAGGTCAGCTTTGGGGAAAAAATCGTTCCCCCGGGTTGATTCCACTGCGGATTTGGTTTCGGCGTCGCCCTCGAAGGCTCCGAGTTTGGTTTGAACTCGATTGGCTATCTCAAGCTCGAGGGCTGCAATTGTGTTGCCCATATATTTCTGGGGAGTGTGTGCTTCTTCGCTGTCGCTGTCATCCAGTGAGGGCTTCATCGCCAGAGGAGTCCGGTCCTTGGAGGCTGCTCGTAAGGATCCCAGCAGCCTATTTAGGAAGTATTGACGCGCCTGTATAACTCTTCCTGCACGACGGAATCGCCAACGGGGTATGCGAGCCAGTGCAATGGCCCATACGATAACCGGTTTGCAAAGAACGAATAAAATTAAACCTCCGCCCCATAGCAATATTCGCAAAATTGTGGCATGCGGGGATTTTGAGAACAGGAGGAGGTTGATCAATGCTGTTGAAAGTAGTTGCAGCTCGGAAGAGAGAAGGCTTGTAGCCGTCAGATACGCCAGCGGTTTGAGAAGTGTATAGTGGAGGGGAAACAGCATCGAGAGCAATTCGTCCCGTTGAGTGTCCACAATATGCAATGGTCCTCCATCCGCTCCGGAGGCGACCGAGTAGTATAAACCACGGTTCCTTGCTACAAGTGGTAACACAGCCAGGATCCAATGAAAATAAGGGATAGTCTCCGAAGCACTGATCGCTGGGACTATTTGAGGAGGGAGAGAAGAGAGTCCAAGGACGATATTGGGAATAAGGACACCCGGATGCTGAACATGTAGCGACATAGCTACTAGTACCGGAAGTATGACAGGATACAGTAATGGAGCCGGATCGAATGCTGAAGGCACCCGGATGCTATCTTTGAGTTTTGGCAAGACTGGCCACCAAGGCTTGCTGGAATGATGAATGAGACGACTGGGGTAGAGTGTGTACACGGCATAGATAAGCAGAACGTATGTAAATAGTTCTGACGGATGTTTAGCTGATGACGGCAAACCGATGGCAATTGACTGACCAGTGCGGCTTAGCTGTAAAGAAATCGTGTCCTTCTCCCTCCAATATACTGCTAAGGCCATGAGAAAAACCCAGGAAACTTCGGTGGCTCTTCGAAGCAACTCAATACGACGCCGCCTCAGGAACTTCTCCCTCGCCGCCGCAGCGGCACTCTCTTCAGCGATCCGTTTCTGGTTGGCGGTTCGGGTGAAATAGTCAAGGACTTTGACATCGTGGTTCTCAACTTCCATGGGTGTCCTCGGCGGAGTAAGACTCTCGTCCCCCGAGTTCCCAGGGTCTCCAGGGCCATGACGGAGACCTTTTCTAGGTCGCGCCGGAGGAGGTGGCAGAGCTTTTATGTAGCTGGAGCTTTCATCGTCCGCTTCCGTGCCGCTGTCGCTTGATGATCGGGCGGCCCGGCGCGAGTCCCAGTCATGTTGGGATTGTCCAACTTCCGGATTTCCTCCTCTCTTCTCGTTCGGGTCGGTTTGTCCCTCGTGATCGTGGGTGGACGGAGGGTCGTGCGGAATCTCTAACCGATGGAGATGGTAGGGTTGAGGTGTCCGAGAGAAGCTTCTTATCGAGGCAGGACTGCTATGCTCGTCCTCTGGAAACGAGCGCTGAGCGCTGAGCTCTGACATCATGAAATGCGGCACATCGCAGGTACATCACGTCGGAGATATGAGTGGTACGTTACGGTAAACAGCGTTGGAATGGGAGACACCGAAAGGACTGGCAGGAGCGGTATGGGACTTGTTGCCCACAGATTGCAACGGCGGTGAGGGGATTGTCCTTGGATTAGTTCACCACCTAAGACACTTGAACAGCCGATTTGGACCTCAAGCTTCACATGTTTCATTGAAGACGAAGCTCCGGAGGGATGAGTGCATGGACATGAATCGCATTGTTCACGGCAATTGTACGGATTTATCTGAGAAATGAGTCATGTTTTAATGCCCTGTGGGCTGTGGCCTAAGGCTTAAACATATCCAAAGTCTTGCGTCTCAATCGCATTTCAATTCCGTCATGGAACGAATTGATTGACGGTCAGGAAAGCGTCAACAGAAGTGGACATTCAGGCCTCTCGTTTTCATTTTTAATTTTCGCTTCGTTCCTATATTGCATTTAAATGTGTCTTAGCCCGGCACTAATCCGATTTGCAGGAGCCCGAAGCTCAACTGCCTTCCGGAAACCACAGCTGCGACACCCTCCACGATCATCACCAATTCTCACGTCACAATCTCGACGACCGCTAGTGACACAAAATACCTGTAGCGCTACACGAGTCCTTAGAAACCCATTATCGGCGATTACTACATCTCTCAAAGCTGTACGATACTGCTCCTTTCAGCGCAGCATGTGTCGATCCATGGGCAGAGAAGCTCCAAGCATGAGTCTGGACATTAGCAACGGGAGAGAGCTTCTCCCCAAGAATGTCAAGCCTCTCCATTACCATTTGACCTTGGAACCTGACCTGGAGACCTTCCGTTACAATGGCAAAGTGTCAATAGAGTGAGTGGTTTTGTGCCGTGGCTGTCAACAATAGACTAATAAAGTTGCAAAGCCTGGATGTCCTCGAAGACTCCAACTCCATTTCGCTGAATACGCTTGAACTCGACATCCAATCTACCGAAATCAAAAGTGGCTCGACCGTCATCGCGGCCTCTCCGGACTTATCGTACAATGAAGACACGCAAACGACAACGATTTCGCTCAGTAAAAGCCTACAAGCTGGCCAGAAGGCTACCCTAACCCACACCTTTTCGGGCACATTGAACGACAACATGGCAGGTTTCTATCGCTCTTCATACAAAGATGCGGATGGGAACGTCAAGTACATGGCCACTACGCAAATGGAGCCCACCGATGCACGCCGGGCATTTCCGTGCTTCGACGAGCCGGCGATTAAGGCTGAGTATACCGTGACTCTCATCGCGGACAAGCATCTCACCTGCCTGAGCAACATGGACGTTGCTTCGGAAACGGAAATCGATTCTACCATGACTGGGTCCAAGAAAAAGGCTGTAACCTTCAACAAAACCCCATCGATGTCCACGTATCTGGTCGCGTTCATCGTTGGCGAACTCAAATGTATCGAGACCAATGCCTTCCGTGTCCCCGTCCGGGTATTCGCTACCCCTGATCAAGACATTGAGCATGGCCGCTTTTCTCTGGACCTTGCGGCACGAGGCCTGGCCTTCTATGAGAGCCAACAGGTCTTCGACTTGAAGTATCCTTTCCCTAAAATGGACCTCGTCGCGATTCCCGATTTTTCGGCGGGTGCCATGGAGAACTGGGCTCTGGTAGGACATCCATGACCAATGAAATGGTCCTTGCTAACGCGTGGGTGTAGGTAACGTTCAGGACCGTCGATCTGCTCTTCGATGAAACAACGCACGGTGTCAATCGAAAGCAAAGGATAGCTGAGACAGTTCTTCACGAACTGGCCCACCAGTGGTTTGGTAACCTCGTCACGATGGAGTTTTGGGACGGTCTCTGGCTCAATGAAGGCTTCGCAACGTGGATGAGTTGGTTTGCCCTGAATGACCAGAAATTCTTCCCGGACTGGAAAGTTTGGGAGACTTATGTCGTCGACACTCTCCAGCAGGCCCTTTCCTTGGACTCGCTCAGGAGCAGCCACCCTATCCAGGTTCCGGTCAAGCGCGCCGATGAGATCAACCAAATCTTCGATGCCATTTCCTATTCGAAGGGGTCTTGCGTCTTGCGAATGGTCTCCAAATACCTGGGCGAGGAAACGTTCATCGAGGGCGTTCGACAGTATTTGAGAAAGCACGCCTATGGCAACACCGAGACTTCGGATCTTTGGGCTGCCCTCAGCAGCGCTTCTGGCAAACCAGTCGAAGAGATCATGAACATCTGGACCACCAAGATCGGCTTCCCGGTAGTCAGCGTCAGCGAGGACCCTGCAACCAGTTCCATTCACGTCAAGCAAAATCGGTTCCTCAGAACTGCCGACGTCAAACCAGAAGAAGACCAGACACTGTTCCCAGTGTTCTTGGGGCTGAAATCGAAGGCTGGTGTCAGCGAGGAATTGACGCTCAGCGAACGGGAAAGTTCGTTCAAGGTCGATGATCTCCAGTTTTTCAAGCTGAATACGGATCACTCTGGATTCTACCGTACGTCGTACACTCCGGAGAGGTTGGAGAAACTTGGAGAGGCAGCAAAGAACGGTCTCTTGTCCGTCGAAGATCGAGCAGGCATGATTTCCGATGCGGGAGCATTAGCTGCTTCGGGTTATCAGAAGACTTCCGGGGTTCTTTCTCTATTGGAGGGCTTCAAATCCGAGTCTGCCTTTGTCGTATGGAACGAGATCGCAAGTCGCATTGCGTCGTTGCGGGCTGCATGGCTATTTGAAGATGATGACCTCAAATCTGCGCTGAAGAAGGTGCAACTAGATCTCGTCAAAGACAAAGCCCACGAACTTGGCTGGGCGTTCAAGGGCAGTGATAGTCCTGTGGAGCAGCAGTTCAAGTCACTGCTTTTCGGATCGGCGGGATTGGCTGGCGATGACAAAATCCAGAAAGCGGCGTTCGAAATGTTTTCCGCTTTCAAAAAGGGCGATAGAACTGCCATCCATCCAAACATCCGCAGCTCAGTGTATGCCATTGTTTTGAGCGAGGGCGGGGAAGAAGAGGTAAGTGTTTGAATTCCTTTTGAATATCCCATGCTAACACCTTGTTTAGTACCAGGCTATTCTTCAAGAAGCTCGTACTGCGAAGACCAGCGACGAGCGGAACACGGCTTTGATGAGCCTTGGACGGGCGAAGGACCCGGAGCTGATCAAGCGAACCCTGTCTCTGCCATTGGGCGGTGATGTCAAAGAACAGGACATCTACCTGCCGCTTTCCGGACTCCGAACCCACCGCGCCGGTGTCGAAGCCATGTGGGCGTGGATGCAGGAGAACTGGGACGAGCTTAAGAAGCGCCTTCCACCCGGACTGACGATGTTGAGCTCGGTCGTCACCATCTGTACGTCGGGGTTCACGCACTCGGAGCACATGGATAGTCTCCGTGCGTTCTTCGAGGCGAGGAGTACCAAAGGATTTGACCAGAGCCTCGCCCAGAGCCTGGATGCCATTCGAGCGAAGCAAAACTGGATTGAGAGGGATAGTGAGGACGTGAAAGCGTGGCTCACCAAACGGGGATATTAAGTATGGTGTCTGTGATGGAAGAAGTTACTTGGCGACACATCTTTGCAGGATTATCTTCGCAAGGAGTAACTTCGCATGGAAGTATTCTCTATCCATACAATTTGAATATACTGCAGTGAATAGAGGTCATGCAACTTCCATCAGATAGTTATTGTGCTGGTGATATAAGACCGACCAAGGTCACATGACCCTTGGAGCAAGCCTGCACGTGACCGTATATATTCATGGAAAGGGCGAGCGAGTGAAGACGCTCCAGACAATTTGTTATTGTAATAGAAAGTAAACCTAGTAGGGCGATGCATACCTGGGCATACCACGACCGCCATCAATGCAGCATGCCAACCAATATCCTTTCATGTCTGTGATGGTGGATATTGTGGGTGATGAAAACAACCACACAATATCGTATTGAACCCGTGATAACTGCTTTCGTCGCATGGAATTGAACAACCCACTGCATCTAGACGCCCATGCCATCTCTTGATCATGGGCGTAACCAACGACTCTCGCTTCGTACTAGGCACCTGCATTCCTCTCTTGGCTCGTCATGTAATTGCTTCAATTTCCCCATCTTCTCTTCAAAGGTATTCACCCTTGCTGTTGGCCATCCCTATTGCTGCTCAAACTGACGTCCACGATTCTCCATAGTTGAACGATCATACGACATCCGAACTTGTGACGATCGAGGGTCCGGAATGCCGTAATAATACCCAACGAATCCTGACGGGATCGTTTACACTCATTTAAGCAATTGAATACCACTCGGAATACCGGATAGGGACTATGGCGACATCCATATCTTCGCAGCAGGTGGTAGATGCGGAGCAAAGTCACGCAGGCGCTTCGCCATCGCCAAAACGAAAACCTAAGCTCAGTCGTGTGCAAACTTTCAATAACTCGGTGTCTCAAGGCATCGATGTGTTTTCCCCTGTCAATGAGAATGGTAGCTTTGAGTTTGACAGGATCATCAAGGCTGGCGACGTACAAAAGAGGACCCGGACGACCAAGGTACGCTACCACCACTCGGGGAGCATCACCGGTCAACTCCAAAATGGCTAACTTGAAGAGGCAGACCTGGAAGCCGATGTACCTTATCCTTCGACCTCACACCATGTCGCTGTATAAGGACGCGGAAGGAACGAAGCTTCGATTTCAACTCAAACTATCCGATATAACCGCGATTGCTCGACAGAAGGATCCCAAGGGAAAGGCCGAACATGTGTTCGGGGTGTTTTCATCCGCCAGAACCGTCCACCTTGCCGCCAAAACAGACAAAGAGGTAACAGACTGGGTCAACCTCATCCGCCAGGGAGCACGAATCGACGAGGCAGATGATGAACTTGACATATTACAGTCCCCCAGCGAGGATACGGGACCCAATCCTACCTTTGGCAATTGGACCATGGATAGCGCCATGGACCGCGGGCGTACACCTTTGGGCGTGCAACAACCCGCTGCGATGGCGAGCAGCTCTTCCGAGCCGGAAGGAATGCCCGTTCCGAGTAGAAAGCCCGGCGAGCTCCACAGTGCGGCTGCTGCATCGCGGAAGAGTTCGCTTGCTCAGAGCAGACAAAATACGCAGCTTGGAGCCGGCTATTCGGGAAATGACATGAGCGTTTCGGACCTATCGGATATTGGTGGATCGATTCGGCCTGACGGCGTGCCCTTGTCCTTGTCGAAATCACGGGAGGGCTCACATCCTGAAGCACAGCGGGCCCTCAGCTCAACGAGCATCACAGGGCAAGGTGCCTCCGTTCCTGAAGGATCGGAGGATCGGATAATCTACCAAGGTTGGCTGCACCTTTTGAAAACGAAAGGCGGAGTCCGACAATGGAAGAGGCTGTGGTCCGTCTTACGACCGAGGAACTGTGCCTTCTATAAAAGCGAAGAAGAGTATTCCGCCGTCCTAATCCTACCCCTCTCCTCGCTGGTCTCGGCCGTGGAAATCGACCCCGTTTCCAAGAGCCGGCCGTATTGCATGCAGCTCATCGCCGACGATCGAAACTACCGGTTCGCCGCGCCCAGCGAAGAAAAATTGGCCGCGTGGCTAGGCGCGTTCCTGAGCCTGTTCGCAAAGCGGAAGCAGGGATGGAAGCGAGAAAGCCAGCTGGAGTCTGGCCAACTCGAGGATGTTGTGGACGGCAATCGATCACGGAGGACAACGGCGGAGGTAAAAGAAAACACTCCGGGGGGGGGTGAAGGGAGGGGCGACGGGCAGGCAATGAACAGGCAGACGAAGGCCCATAACAGCATGAGCACGATTGCAAGCAGCCGAGTGGGACTGGACGATTCAGCGCCTGTTGCCGTTTCAGGGAAGTAGGTCGAACATTTGAAACTTCCTGTCAGACCATCGTATTGCGCTTGTATATGAATAATGATTTGATGACAAGATATTTGATGCTGCTGTCGCTATGACTACGGTACATGAAGGGTTCTCTCCGCATTGGAGCTCTAGCTTCCTGGGTTCTGTTTGATGTCGTCCGTGTTGAAGCCCTGCTCCAGCGACCAGCACCCTGGCAAATGCCCTTTGGCAGAAGCGTACCAGAACAAGACGAAGGTAAATTTAGCAAATATCATTTGAGAATAGGTTGAATAGCTTCTCTTACAAATGCGAAATTTCGAATAGCTATTCCGCTTGCTGCCCTTTGCTTCGTATTGGACGAGTGACGAGGCATTTAAGTTGAGACCAAAATTTCGTGCGCCGCCTAATTGAGGCCGAAATCTTGGCATTTGCTCTCCACTTTACGCGATTCCAGAAACAGAACATCTCCAAACTCTTAACCCCCCCATTCAGTTGATGTTGCGTTCAAAGATTGTGGGACGGACAACATCTAGATATCCCCTTCACTGCCTGTCTTGCCCAAAAGACTGCAACCGTCCTCGAAAATCTAGATAACGGCTTTCCGCAAAATCTCCCAACCGCTGTAGCTTCACACCAAACTGGTCTATCCCGCCAACCCATCGCTACAAGATCATAATGGGGAAGACGCCTAAGCCTAAGAATCGAGGTACGGAGCCTCTCGAGCGCAAAATTCAACTTCGGTTTTGCTAACATCGAAGCAGAATTTTCGGTTCATTCCCGAACGGCACGACGACATGTCTCGCCACCCCTCAATCCCGACCAGACCGTGAAGAGCGTTGAAACTGGTACCTCCGCAGTAGGACGTCCCGACGTCCTCTCCCCGCACAGTGCGGGCGTCCACAAGCGAACCAAGCAGAAGAGCCTAACGCGTCAACAACGCTTGCGACACGAGAAGGGGATGGAGCGCGCCGACGCCAACGTTGCGAAGCTGGAGGCGAAGGTGCAGAAGAGCACCGGCCGACATAGCACGGTCAAGAGTCGGAAAACCGACTGGCTGGACGTCAATGGCAAGCTTAAGACGGGCAGCATGTTCGCAGCGCTCGAGATTGACGATATGGAGATGAAGGGGAGCTTTTATAAAGATCAGGCGCGGCGGGAGGCTAAGGGGAGTCCCGAGCGGACTGCCAAACCCCGAGCACGAGACGTTAAGCAGACGGATGCAGACGAATCGGGCAGAAAACTGGACTTGCCAATCATGGTCAAAGGGCCGGAAGGTGTTCCCTCAATTGGTGCTGCCGGGTGATGTTCGTGGCACTGAGTCCACTATCTTATCTCCTGAACGCTCCATGAACAAGATGTGTATGGATACCACATCTACGTGTCCAGCCTCGGACGACGCTCCTATTGAAACTGAATACGGTTGGTTCTATCTGCTTGTGGGCAAGCAGATCATCGCCAACTAACGATTCTGGAGCAGAGTTTCGCAAATGTCGTCGACGATGGAACGAGAGCATCACAAGGCACGCATCATGACTATACAATAGACGAACGCAGTTTTGAATAGGATCTAGCTGCTCTCTGATTCATCATTCATCCCAGATCCCATTCTAAATGTCGTGATTAACTCCATGGCTTCTCCCCCCGCCCTACGATGCATCCCCCTTATTCCTGGGACTGAGCAACCTGGGGACTTTCGTTCGAGCCATCATCATCTCTGCTGGAAGTGCTTGCGTCAACCGGTACCTCTGGCACCTTACCTCCCAAACCAGCCCAGTCGGAACCGGCCGAGTCCATGGCCAGCTCCAAGTTCACGTCGCTGGCGAACCAGCGCTCCCTTCTCGTCGTTTCTCGCCGGCCCCCTTCAAGCGCGCTCCTGCTCGCTCGCGTCATTCGCAATCGCGGGGGACGCTGGCCGCCGCCGGAAAGCAAGTTGCTAAGCCTTAATCTCTGCCCTTCCAAGGCTTGATCGAACCTAGCAATGCTTCGTACGTAAGGTGCAATATCCGTTGTGCTGATTGATATCCCCCGATGGGCCAACGTGGCTGCAACCATGGGTCCGGCGGGTGGAAACTCTGTTCCAGACAGGGTTGCTTCCGATAAAGCTTCGATCATGCGTTCGTCCAGGTCTTTGGCTCGGATTGTATGACGGTCGTAGGACATGCTTCTCGCCGAGTAGGCCTTGATGGCCTCTATGGTTGGTTGCTCGAGACTGTCGGGAGCAGAAGTGGCGTCCTTACCAGGCATAGAATAGGCATCGTAAATCTGCCTATGGCTCTGACAGGATTTTAGAGAGATATATGTTGCAATCTCTGCGGGTGTATCGACGTAGCGCGTTTGCGGATCTGCGTATAAGATCTGACGACCGTCCAGAGAGTCGGCCTTCAATCCAGGTGGAGGGTTTGGCAGGGTAGCGTCGATTGGTTCTTTGATCGGAGGTGGCGTCGCCCAGTTTCGAAAGAGGTCGGCAATGCTCTCCAGGTCTGCATCAGCATCCAAGGTGTGGATCGATGGCGGGGCTCCGTCTCCATTCGACACCCGGGGAGCAGAGACGACGCAGGGACTGATACTCTCGGAAATCTCGTCAATATCGACACCCCAGGATCGCCACGCTTCCATGACTACCAGTTCTGTCTCGTTGCCGGTCACACATTGGTTTGGCTGGAATAGATCCCGACTGACAATGCCCATTCCGGTGGTATATGTGTGTCGGCTTGCGACTCGTAGCAGTTGGCCTTGGTCATCGACATCAGAACCAGGAGGCCACCGCTGCAGGAACCATTCGAGACCCCCTTTCCGATCGCCCACGGCCATCTGGCACCAGAAATTCAAATCCATCATGGCGGCCCGGAGATCATGGCCGCGAATCTCGTATAGTTCTTTGACTGCTTCCCTCTCCAGAATATGGCCCTCTCGGGCGGCCGTGAGTAGTAGATAGTCGACGGTTGGATCCACGGGAGGCGGTTCAAATCGAAGAATGGCGAAGAAAGGGAGGGCTTCCGTGGATATCGATCGCTCGTCGTTGCAAGTGAGGACGATTGGCCTTTTAGAATGAGAAGCCAAAGTCGTGATGGTTGACCAAAACTGCTTGTCTGACTCGTAGAGAATATCAGCTTCTTCAAGCAAGATGAGTGATTGCTTTGGCTGCCTCCGTGGGGTTTTAAGTTCAACCTTGTCAAAGCTTCCGCTTGCTGGTTCGGATTTGACCGCTGATGTGGGGATTGACGCAGTTTTCGATGGCTGGACTTTTATTTTCGGTTGAAAGAAAGACTTCATGTGTCCTTGTCTCGGGGCAAGGGCTTCCTCAGTTGGGTTCACTGTTCCTTTTCCTTCATCAGTGACGCTTGATCCATTGGGCCCATTGGAACTGCGATGGACGAGGTGATTGCCAGTCATATACTCGACTCTATCCAGAACATCTCGACCACTTCTCCGGGACCCAGGATTGATTTCGAAAACCTCGAAACCGAGCTCCCTAGCGACTGCGTACACTGCAGCCGTTTTCCCGGAGCCACGCGGACCGCTGATTAGGACGCAATTGTGAAGCTGCCGCCCGGATTCGTCTTTGTCTCGACTCGCGCCGCCCTCCAGAATCAGGGACTTGATCGAACGGGTGGTGCTGGATGACGGTAGATGGCTCTCATCGTCGGAAATCTCGGTGAAGGACTTCGTTTCTCCTTCATCGCTGGACACAATGAAGTTGTCTAGGTCGTCACCTTGTCTTTTCCGCTTTTTCTGTTTTCTGGGCTTAGGAAAACTTTTAGAGGGGGTGCCCGCGCTTTTTGTGGAAGCCTCGTTGCCAGTTAATGCTGAACAGGACAACCAGTCTTTCAGAATAGCCACATTCTTAGCATTCCCAAGAACTTCACTAGATCGACTGGGAGAGTACTTCGTGGTCCAGAGGTCCCTTTCATATCCCCCTGTATCGAAAGCAGTGAGATGGCTACGGTCGTTCGCAAAGGCCTCGCTCAGGGTTTGATGTATTCGTGTAGTATCGGCAGTCGAGGCGGACAGTTCTTGCTCAAGCTCATTTCTGATCCCAGCTCCTGTAGTGAGGACTCGTTGCGGGAGGTGAATAGACGGATGACGGCCACCATCTTTGTCATGCGGCAATAGGTTATTTGCCATCAGCAAAGAGCATTGTTGGTTTATAATGTTTTCTGAATCTCCAACTCCCAGTACCGCCCTCTTCTCCCTGCTGCTTCCTTTCCGGCCATGACCGATGGGACTGGAGAGATCGAGATATTGCTTCTCCAGAGTTCCACGGACATGCGCCATGTATTTCCGAGGCCATGGTGCATCCGTGTTTTCGATCGTTTTGGGCTTGTTGAGATGGAATGACTGATAGATCACTTCGGGCTCCCTAGAACTTGTTTGGCCCTTTCTTGCCGATGTCTCCGCACGGAGCTTTCCTGGACTGCTAAAAGCCATTTTGCGTGCCGGCCCATCTTGTTGAACTCTGGCGATGACAGTAGAGCCTTTGTCCGCCACCACCTGTTGTTCTCTTGCAGCTCTGGACTTGAAGTAAGGGTGAATGGGACGACCCTTTACTGAAGCATTAGCTAACGGTGCAGATGCCTTTTTCAACCCAGTTGAAAGGACTAGGTCTCCAGACAGAATAGCATTGATGCGGGCACCGAGCTCTTCAGTATCACTCTTTGCTGCCTTTCCGTATGAAATAATGACACCGAGTTCTTGCTTCCTAGCTTTCTTTGCAGTTGGAGATTTCCGGGTAGGCGGTTTTCTTCTCTTCGGTCGCCCATTTGTTTGTTCTTCAATGACAACGCCATCCCCTGGATTTCGGGGACGTAATTCGCGCAACGAACCTCCATTTTTAACTGTTTTCGCTGCAGGCTCCGCAGAATCGGGTTTGGCTTCGTCTAACAACTGTTCACGCCACGATGTAGGATCATCAGGTAAAGACCCATTGTCCTCTACCTTGGAGGGATCGGAAGCCACTAGGATCTCGTTGGTTTCGTTCGAAAGCTTTCTCCGTTTCCTCGGCTGACTGATATCCGTATGCGCCTCCGGAGACTTTGTCGCTGCTTGTGCAATTTCGCTTTGTTCGTCCTTCCGATTGGAATTCTTAATGAACTCGCTAAGGAGCACTTGTCTCGGTTTCGTTCGGCTGGTTCCGGCGTCCGAGGGGGCTTCGCTGCTTGCGGTAGTGCCATGAGTTTGGCTCGTAATTGTTCCGTGATTTTTTGGGGTTGGGTCAATCCTGAGTGCATCTGTGGTCTCTGGCTGTTGGTGAAAATCTTTAGATCCTACCGAGGGCATGATTCGTGAGTAATGGCTATATGGATCAGGGAGGAGTGGACGTACCCGCTGGTGCGAAGAAGGGATGCAGCTGTGGTTTTGCGTCCACAGGCATCATGTGTGGAAGTATTGTGTAGCCCATTCGATCCAGTATCCTTCAACTACACTTATGTTGACCATTATTCCATGACTTTTGGGAGTGTCGACGGTGATGGTCAGGAGACACGATGAATTTTCTAAGGACCTGGGGAGCACAATAGATCGGAGAGTGTTCTTGAAAGGCGGATTGATATCTGAGGGAATATATAATCATGAAGAGGAGTGAAATATCAAAAGTGAATTGGAATCAAGGGGATTGTCAATTTGATATTCAGGTTGATATTCAGGTTGATATTCAGGTAATGGATGGACTTGGGAAGTCCAAATGAATTGAACACTCAACACTGAACGCCTGATAGACACGGACACGCGTTGAGAGACTTGAGACGCGACGCAGCGTGCCAGGTGTGGCTGAATTGCAGACTGCACGTGACTGTTGCCTGCGTAGTGCACGTGAGTGTGGGGTCAATTCCTCAAGCCTCAATGTGAGTTATTGTGAGCCAATACTCCGTACTCAATGCCCAATGGTGGCTGGTAGTGCACGGGCCTCTCCTGTCAACTCAAAGCCAACCAACCCGAAGATCCTGGTTTCGGTTATACTCCGGGACTGCTTCCATCAACATTTTTCTCTTCACGAAGAATACTGTACTTGATGTACTCCCATATTATTCACGATATGCCCGCTCAGTGTCTTGCAATCTCAGTTACACCGAGATGACAGACCTAGAGATAGGGAACCCTTCTGTTCTGGCCAGGTTTGCGAGTCCTGTAGCCCAGGATCAACAGCCCGACCATGCTTCACCTGTATACCATCTCAAAGGTACTCGAAAGCGACAAAGGGACGAGATTCTCGTGCCCGTGGACGGCTCCGGATTGCATATATACGATGTATGGGCACCTGACCCTATGTGTTGAACTTTCGACTGACAGCGGACTCTAGATCAAGCAGCCACGCCTCGTAACCACTTATCCTGTCGCACCTCAGACAAGGTTTCTCACCAAGCCATCCTCAATATGCAAGAAAACGTCGGACGCGACCCAGCCTCTGAGGTTTACATATGCCTTCATCGAAACCAAAATTGGAGTACCTAGCTATGAGGTCGTATGCTACACCGAAGCCACATCGCCGGCCGGCGAAACCAAGCGCTACTCCTATCCTCATCATGCTACTCGACCAGAAGAGATGGTGGTTGCTATTGAGGTCGCAATGGGCTCCGAATACTACTCTCCGGGGATGTTGGATCATTTTGTCCTGTTGATCCAAAGTGACGGTACCGTTGTTTGTCTGTCCGCGGATCTGTCCTCTCTGCAATGGAAGTTCAAGCCCAAGGGGGAGACGAGTGCTACGCGAGCGCAAGATGTCGACGGGTTCAAGGCCGAGTTCGCTTGTCTTTGCAACTTCCAAAACGTGGAGGCCGGCCTTCTGAATGGTCGTCAGGATCTGGTCGCTCAAATTCGCGACCATTCGACGAAAAGAAGAGGGGAGCCGCAAATCCTGTGCACGCTACTCAGCGACGCCGATCAGTCGAATTCCTCACAAGTCCGTCATCGTCTTTCCATCTGCGCTATCTGGCTCGAGGAACATGGATCCGCCATCGTCGAGATTGACTGCTGGGATTTACCGTTCTCAAGCAATCCTGAGGATTGTCGACAGTGGTTCCTTGACGATGCGCGAGGCAAAATTGTTTGCGGCGATGGGCGGAGGGTGAGTGTTATTGATATTTCGGGTACGGTACCTCGCATATCGGCCACGTTTGAGAACTACTCTCTTCCAATCCGATCTTTCATCTGCCTCGGCCACTCGCACCTCATTTTCCTTTCTTCACATTCCGTCGGGGTTCTCGATATGACCTACCAGTCGGTGTTATCCTCGACTCCTATTGCGGCCGGTTCAGAGTCTTCATTCAGCGGCTTGAAAAAACGAAAGAGGGGGGCTATGAACAATACCTGGGGTTCGTTTCGGCTTATATTGTACAGCGCGAAATCCAACTTGGCCGTGGGTGTTGCAGATGGCGAGCTGATATCGTTCTCCATCTCAAAAGGCGAGAGCTCTGCTGCCAGAAGTCTCCGGGATTCCACTCTTCTCGATTCGTTAGCAAAAGGGCCACAGCGCACTGGAGTCTCTGTGCAGGCTCCCCTATCTCAGAGGATATCATCCTTGGACGCTGAATTACCCCGTAGCAGTTCGAAAGTTACCGCCAGTTGGGAAAAAGAACGGCAAGCTTTGGAGCGAGCATCAGACGCTGGAAATGTGGAGGAGTTCGAGAACATCCTTGCGCGTGGCCTGAATATTCCGGTACGGGAGTTGGATGTCGAATCCCATCCATCGAAACCTTCGAAACGCTCAAAAACCACCTCGACCTCCGATAGTGCGTCGCGCAGCGGATCTCAATGGGACTTTGAGGCCATTGGGAGAGATCAGATGCTTCGTGCACACCCTGAGAAAGCAGAATACGCGCTTGCAAAGATATTTGCATGGAATGGAGCTATGGATCAAGCAACATCAAGCAAGTCCGCGGACTCAGAGGAAAAAGGCCAATTGACCATTCTATTTCTTCCGAAGAATGTTCTGCAGTGGCTTGTCCTCAGCGCTCACTTTTCCCTGAGCATGCTGAACCGAGCCCTGGCTGCCAGTTCCTCGGAGAATGCGAGGCCTGCAACCTCACGGGATCTGGTTTCTTCTTTCATTCGATACGACCCGGAAATGCGTCTGTTGCGTGAATTGCTATTTCTTCATCGGTACCTCGATGCTCCCACGGTTGTTGAAGCTGTGAGGGCTGTTATCAGAAGCCTCCGAACCGAAGATCACGGCTTCCACACCACCACTGAGTCTAACGATGACACGGCAGACGGCAAAAAGGATCACGACGAAGCGCTACTGGATCTAGAAGTGGAAGAAGCGTCGAGAGACCTCGATCTTGCGCTCGCAACTCTCGAGCACGGAGAGGCCATTCGCGGCCAGACTCTGTGGCAAGCATTGACGATACTCCACTCATTCCCTTCAACTACCATCGTCGCCACGCTGCGGGATTCCTTGACCACGCAAGAAATTATCTTCCTTATCCAATTGCTCCGTATCGAATTGGCCCACGGCGGATGGACATCGCGATTTATGTATGACTCGGCTTCCACATCATTGCAAAGTGATCTCTCGGACCGGGCCATTCTGCTCATTGTCAATTTGATATCGTGCGCAGTGGATGCAGTCAACATTGCCGGATGGCAGAGCGAGGCCGCCGTGCGAGCTGCTGCTGAGGATGAAGAAGGTGGTCTGCCGCTGTCCCTGCGCACCGATGTCTCAGCCGCTCTCGAAGGCATCCACGAAGCCGTCTTCCTGAAAAGTCTCCTCGGCGACTTCAGGCGGTACAGCCTTGGCGTGAAGAAGAGCTACGACGACGGTTACGCGCAATATCTCCCTGGAGACACGTCCCTGCTTGCGCTGGAAGGCCTGGATCGCTATGGCTTCGGGCGAAATGAGAGCAAAGCGCCCGGGACGAACGCCGCGAAACCGATCGGGACCCTGGATCAGTCCATGGAGGCGAAGATGCTCCCCCTGGGCTGCAAGTTTGACCATATTGCGCGACTACGGAAGGTCGCGGACGGTGTTACGAAGGGTAAGAGTCGGCGGCAATTGGGCCAGGAGATCAGTCGGAGAGTTGGCCCGTACAGCTTTGAAAAAGTTAGATTTTAGGCATTTTTAGGGTTCCTATTGACGGGGATGCCTTTTGCTCATGAACAATGCTACACATTCGACGTTGCCAATACAAGTTTGGGTCCCATTTAATACTGAAATATGCTGTCGTATCCATCATCGCCCAACGGCTCCCTGCCCCAAATCCAAACATTAACCCCTTACTCCAAGATCTCATCCTCGTCATCCACAGTTTCAGGCACGTCGGCCCACCCGCTCGCCCACCGCTCCGGCCCATGCTCCGCAGCCCCCCGTAAGTACGCCGCCTTTGCCCCCCGGCGCCAACAACGAACGGAGAAATCATCGCTGGCGGTAACCAAGTTGCCTTGGGCGGTCCAGGCCACGTCGGAAACCTCCTTCTCGTGTCCACCCGTTAAGGCGACCCCGGTCTCGAAAATCGGGATCGTTTCGCCACCGATTGCGATGTCCGTGCCGGTCGAGGCGCGCTGAAGGGTGGGTCGGAGCGATCGGTTATTTCTCCGGGACGTATTAGAAAGGCAAGGGGACGAGGTGGTCGTATATGTGCTTCCATCCCGTGTAGGAATTAAAGATGGGTCAGTCGGGAATAAGATGGGTTTGCCACTAGAGTTGCCAACAGCCACTAGCTCCGCATGCGACGCTGTAGCACGCCTCAGCGCAGCTTTGACATAGAAGGAGCCGACAAGGAGATCCGGATGTCGAAATCCGTAGAGAGGGCCAAGTCCCAGTCTGTCGCATTTTCGTGGGAGGCCGCCACGGTCTAGCTCCGGCGCGGTTCCGAGGATAAGATGTTCCGTGGAGTATGCGTAGAGGGTGCTGTCTTTGCCCAGGGCATAGACGCGGCCGGTATCCTCGCTCACAACGATACTCGTCATTGCGTATTGGCGGCGATTTCGGTGCCAGGAAGGCTCGGCGGTCATAGCCACAGGTCTTGAGGACCAGCTGGACATCCGGATGTCCCATAATGCCATGCTCATCGATGATTCGGAGCCGGAGAGGATCAAGTCTGGGCGTCTCTCGCCAAGAAACGACAATGCTGTGACCGATACCGACTTTAGACGTTGCGACATTCGTCTATATTTTCATCAGTGCCTGGGTTCTTGCAGTTTTCCGCAAGACGACAACTCTCTTACCTAGTTTCGGGAGCCGAGTCCATCAAACTTCGTCTTGCAGCAGCGCCGTGGCCTATCCCTGCTTCGAACAGTCGCCAATAACTCTGAGCGGCGCCACCCAGCACGCCTCTTTGCCCGCTGGTGCAAGCTGTTACACCCAGGCTAGCTGTGTCGAAGTTATCGGACATGCCTTTCTGACTCTCCAGCACCGGCTGTTGCGATTGAACTCGTACATCGTAAAGACATATACTTCCATCCCTTCTTGACGCGGCAATGACTTCACCGCTGGATGGTTGGAAGCAAATCTTCTTGATGGCAGAACCGGGACCACGCAAATGGTATATCGGTGTCATCTTGTATGCATCATAGATTTTCGCGGTCTGATCGCCCGAAGCCGTGGCAATCAGTCGGTCATCGGGGGAAAACTCCACATCGACGATGGCATTGCGGTGAGCTTCAGCGGATCTCTGAACCTGAGGAAATGTGCCGCCGTCCGCGGCGTTTAGAACCAGCACCCGCCCCTCTTCGTCTCCTGTGGCAACCAGCGACAGCGCTACTTTGGGTCAGCGAATAGATCCTGATTCCGAGTCGCATGAAACATACATGTACTGTGGCTACCTGCAATGCAGAAAGGCATTTCTGCTCCCGAGAAATGGAGGCGATCATCCGGCGACGAAAAATAGTCTCCCATCTCAGAGACGGCTGCTGTAGGGTAATATTGTTAGCGGATACTCCAGATTGCAAGATTATATTTGCTTTAAGCCCACATACCCAGACGGTGATCAACCGACCTGTTCCTGCTACTTGGGCCGCCAAACGACCGTTCAAGAATTCGGCCACTGTTGTTGGAGACAACGAGGCGTCGGACGTTTGGCTTTAAGTTCGGTCGATCCTTCGATTCAACATCACTGAAAGATATTCGCCTGCTGACCTCGTCGTCCTCATGGACGTCGGTCGGAGAGGGACTCGAGTAGCAGACTCTCTTTGAGGGAGACGAGAGAGGGGAACTGTCCGGAGGAGTGATCGGAAGCTTTCGTTTCCGTGGTGATGCACCGAGAGAAGCAAAATCTCCATCTTGAGCAGCCGCTTTATCGAACTGCCGGTGGGATTCGGAAGGATGTGGAGGCTGGAGGTTGAGGGCTCTCGTTGTTATGTCGGACAGCTTCTGCCTCGACCTTGAAGGGCGTGACGAAGGCCCATTCTGGCTCCGGAGGGACTTGGGCGTAAAGAATCTCGTAAAGCGTCGTGGAGTGATTGAAGGCGGCTTCCTCGGCTTTGGGACACTGTGAATCTCGGGAGGAGAGGATGGAATGTTGGTGGACACGCCATTCGAATCATGGTAGATATCGAACTGTGATGATGACTGGGGTAAATCCATTATGACTTTTGTTCCATTGAAGGATGGTAAACCCGATAAATAAAAGAAATCGGACGACTGGACGGTTGTTAAGAGGATGGGGAGGCAAAGGGGGATGGTTGAAGATGAAGTGGAGAGTGGTTAATGGTGTAATAAAGTGGTTGATAGCTTGGATGGACCTTTATTGGTTGGAAACGCGAACACGAAGGAGAGAGAGGTTGGAGCGTTGAGGGGACGTGACGCGCCGCGTTGGAGTGGAGATGTCGGCCTCAGGCTGTAAGGCTGTGAAGGTTAATATGCACAGCCACAATATCAAGTGTTGAGCCACTGAGCATGGGTGCCCCTGCTCTGCCCTCCCTCTACTAGGGTGGGTGAAAGATTTCAATGAAATCTATTGCTCTTGTAATTTTCATGAAAGATTTCCGGAGGTCTGGAAATATTTCATGCCAAGCTTTCGTTTACTAATTTGGATGGCGGAGATAGAGTTAAGATGGTGAGATTTTGAGGAATTTCACGGAGTTCGGTTTTGATGCCTAAGGCTGCAAGGCACCAATATTTAATCTAACCAAGCCAAAATAGGACTAGCGTAAATTTCGGAAAGAAGCAATTTATATGCGTAATTTAAATTCTATCAGTCATCCGAAGAAATATATATAAATTACTGAAATTCAACCACCCTACCCTCTACCATGAAACTCTTGCACCGCCACTGCAGCTTCTGCCACTCTGCTCCGCTACAGAAAAATTTCGAGTTCACGTTTGTTTCCAGCCCTTAAACCAATATTACGACAGAGATATCTCGGGTCTACCAATTGGTTCTAGTACGCCATGAAGACGAAAAAGCGCCCAGCTGAGGCGACGTCTGAGTCGCTTCAATCAAAGGCCACGGATTCAACAACCACCAGAGAACGGAAGAGGCACCGAAAAAGTTCGGCCGCCGAGTCAATCCCACCCGCTTCGACAGAGAAAACCTCGACAGAGAAACCCGAGCCTGCAAAAGCAGTATCGCTCCTCCGGACCGAAGAGAAAGCTTTCCCTCGTGGTGGTGCAAGTGCTCTCACGCCACTTGAACATAAGCAGATCCAAATCCAGGCCACCCAAGATGTTCTGTTTGAGCAGGGTGGAGCCAAACGCACCGCTCCGGAGTCGAGTGATGACGAAGGCAGCACTTCGGGCCGTGTGAAGGAACCGCAGACCAAGAGGGCTAGGAGGCCGAAAGGGAAAGCCAATGCTGCGGATGAAGCACCGAAGGATGATATGGGCATTAAACCTGAAGGACTGAGTTACAAAGTAAGGGGAAATTCCATGTACGCAGTTCATTTAACTTACAGTCAATTTAGCGCCTCGTCATAGGTTCACTTGTCCTGGGCCAGGTCACCCGAATCACCTCTCGAGACGTTTGCCTCGCTCTCCCGAACAATCTGGTTGGATATGTACCGCTGACTAGCATCTCACCGACTATCAACCAAAAGGTCGAGAGCCTATTGGAGGATTCGGAGCCAGACGAAGCCAATTCAGAAGATGAAGATGACATTGATCTGGAGAGCATGTTCTACGTCGGCCAATATCTCCGCGCCTATGTGACCTCCACTGAAGGACATGCGGTGGAAACCAAATCGAAGGCCAAGAGGCGGATTGAACTTTCACTTGAATCGAACCTTGTCAACAGTGGAATATCAAAGGACGATATTGTGGCAGGATCGATGCTTCAAGCCACCGTTTCAAGCGTGGAAGATCATGGACTTGTCCTCGACTTGGGACTCTCGGAGTCTTCAACGAAAGGGTTCATGCCTGCGGCTGAGCTTAGCCCGGAATTTCCCCTTTCCAAGATCCAGACTGGAACGGTTCTCTTTTGTCTTGTCACGGGTTTCGAGTCGAACAAACGCGTTGTGAAGCTATCCTGCGACAGCAAAAAACTGCGCGCTCTCGAAAAGTACTGCGTCCTCGACGCGCCATCCATTCGGATCCTTCTCCCTGGAACCGCAGTGGAGGTCCTGGTCACCGAATCCTCTGAGACTGGCGTGGTCGGAAAAGTAATGGGCATGCTGGATGTCACTGCGGATTTTGTGCACTGTGGACTGAATTTACCAAATCAGCGTTCAGCCGAAGCGATGAAAGAAGGTTCCAAGGTCCGCGGCCGCATTATTTGTACATTCCCGAATGCCGAACCTCCCAAGATGGGCGTGTCGTTCCTCGATCACGTCCGAACCTTGCAGAATTCTGCCACAATCTCTGAGGGCCATCCAGTCATGGAAACGCGACCATTATCGTCTTTTGTCGACGCTGCTAAGGTCTACAAGGTCGATCGGCTCAGAGGATTATTCGTCGATGTCGGCATGGAACATACCCCTGGATTTGTCCACATTTCAAGGGTCAGCGATAAGAATATTGCGTCGTTGTCGGCTTCGGAAGGGTCTTTCAAGATTGGTTCCTCCCACCGAGCTCGAATTATCGGATTCAACCAGATGGATGGCGTCTTCTCGCTCGCCATGGACGAGAAAACCCTTAACGAGCCTTTCTTGCGCATTGAAGACCTTCCCATCGGCGATGTGCTGTCCGGAACGGTCGAGAAGATTGTGATCAATGACCGTGGGATTGGAGGAGTTTTGGTCAAGTTGTCGGACGGCATCATTGGTCTGGTTCCCGAAATGCACATGTCTGATGTACGGCTCGAGCACCCCGAAAAGCGCTTCCGGGAGGGCATGTCAGTGCGAGTCAGAGTGCTCTCGACGAATCCCGAGAGACGCCTCATTCGTCTTACGATGAAAAAGAGCCTGGTCAATTCGGATGCCACTCTTTTCAAAGATATCCGGAACATTGCGCCGGGTGACTCCTCTCCGGGTACCATCGTCAGCTTGTTGCCAACTGGGGCTGTGGTTCAATTCTACGGATCCGTACGTGCCTTCCTTCCAGTATCTGAGATGAGTGAGGCGTACATCAAAGATCCTGCTCAACACTTCCGGACGGGTCAAGTGGTCAACGTCCATGTTCTGAGCGTTGACCCCGACTCGAACAAAATGGTGGTTTCCTGCCGAGATCCCGCTGCATTTGGTGAAGCCCAGAAGGAAGCTTTCGCTTCCATCCATGTGGGCGACCTGGTCAAGGGCGCCGTCACCGACAAGTCATCCGACGTCGTGACGTTCCGGATAGGGGATGCTGGTATCAAGGCAACCCTCCACCTCATTCAACTCACCGATGGTTCCGAAAAGAAATGCGCAGCGGATTTGAAACGACTCCGACCTGGACAGACCCTCGATAACCTGGTTGTGCTCGAGAAGGTCGAGAAACGAAATTTGCTCTATGTATCAGCGAAACCTTCATTGGTCGCGGAAACACGCGCAGGTAGTCTCATCAAAGCATTCGAAGATGTAAAGGAGGGGAAGACCGTGCGTGGCTTCGTACGAGGCGTCAGTGCTGACGGGGTCTTCGTTCAGTTTGCTGGAGCGATAGTTGGGTTCCTGCATAAATCCCAGCTTGACGAGAAGGCATTGAAACTTCCAGACTTTGGGATGACCAAGGGCCAGTCGGTGTCTGCAAAAGTCCTCACAGTCGATCCTGCCACCAACAGGTTCTTTTTGTCGAAGAAGAGTGGCCCTCAGCCGGAGCGCTCCACAGAAAGCAATGGTACTGACCAGAAATCAATTGGACAACCCGTCACCAATGCTGTCGACGGGGTATCCAAGCTGTCCACTGATTATGCCGTTGGAGTCACGACGAAGGCTCGAATCACGGCTGCGAAGGATACGCAGCTGAACGTTCTTCTAGCAGACAACGTTCAAGGTCGAATTGATGTCTCCGAAGTGTTTGACAACTGGGAAGACATCAAAGACCGGAAGTATCCTTTGAAAAGCTTCCATAAAGGCCAGATACTATCTGTCCAAATCATCGGCATTCACGATGCGAGAAGCCACAAGTTCTTGCCCATCTCTCATCGGGGGGGTAAAGTTCCAGTGTTCGAACTCACTGCAAAGCCGAAGACCCTCCAAGGCGGTCAGATTCTATCCATGGACCAACTTTCGACTGGCAAAACGTACACAGCATTCGTCAACAACATCGATGCTAGATGCGTTTGGGTCAACCTCTCGCCTTCAGTCCGAGGACGCGTCGATCTCATGGATCTCTCGGATGACCTATCACTACTCTCGGATGTGCAACACAATTTCCCGATCGGCTCCGCGGTGCGTGTTCGCGTCAAATCCATCGATGTCGAATCGAACAGACTTGATCTTTCGGCGACATCGACCGACTCCAGTGAACCCCTCACCCTCCGCGATCTCTCCCACAACATGGTCATCCCAGGTCGTGTTACGAAGGTTACCGAGCGCTACCTCATGATCCAACTTTCTAGCACCATCTCCGGCCAGGTGCCCTTGACGGAGCTTTCGGACGATTTCTCCCTCGCGAAGACCTCGGCGTATAACAACAATGATATCGTCCGAGCATGCGTGCTGAATGTCGACCTTCCCAATAAACAAGTCATGCTCTCCCTACGACCATCTCACGTCCTTAGCTCGGGCCTTCCTGTGCGAGACCCGCCGATCGCGGACATTTCGCAAATCAAAATGAACGACGTTCGTCGGGGTTTTGTCAAGAACGTGTCGGCCCAAGGCGTCTTTGTCTCGCTCAGCCCCAAGGTCACGGCGTTCGTGAGAGTCTCGGAGCTCTCAGATGCTTATCTAAAGGACTGGAAGTCAAAGTTCGAAGTCGATCAATTGGTGGAAGGAAAGGTTATCCACGTCGACACCGACACGAACCAGTTGCAACTGAGCCTCAAAGAATCTGTTCTGAACCCCGACTATGTCCGTCCTCTGGGTCTCGATGACATTAAACGGGGCCAAGTCGTGACCGGAAAGGTCAGGAAAGTGGAAGATTACGGTGTTTTCATCTTGGTGGACAATTCGAAGAACGTTAGTGGTCTCTGTCACCGCAGCGAGATCGCGGACGATCCCGTCAAAGACGTGAAGAGTCTCTACCAAGAAGGTGATATTGTGAAGGCAAAGGTTGTCAAGGTCGACTTGGAAAAGCGTAGGGTCAACTTCAGCCTCAAGGCTTCACATTTCGCCTCTGAGGATGAGGATGTTCTATCCGAGGCAGAAGATGACATGGACGACGAAGAAACAGGTGGGGTCGAAATTGTCCAGGAAGGACATCCAGTGGCCGGCCAAGACCGGGAAGATGCTACCAGAACCGATTCGGTTGACGTTCACATGGGCAATACCGAGTCGAATGGTGCTAGTGAGCAAACCTCCACGGTTTTGGATCGCCTGAAGGTGGCTTCGTTCGATTGGACGGGGCTCTCTCTTGCGGAAAAGATCAATGGCACCAATGATGACAGCGATGGGGAGCTTTCGACCAAGAAGAAGAAGCGAAGGAAGCCGGAGATCAAAGTCGACATGACCGGAGACTTGGACAAGTACGGGCCACGTTCAGTCGCAGACTACGAACGACAGCTTTTGGGTCAGCCCAACTCCTCGAGCCTGTGGATTCAGTACATGGCGTTCCAACTCCAGTTGGGCGAGGTGGACAAGGCGAGGAACATTGCGGAACGAGCCCTGCGCACGATCAACATCCGAGAAGACGACGAGAAGTTGAATGTCTGGGTCGCCATGCTGAACCTCGAAAATGCCTTTGGAAGCGACGAATCCATGCAGGAAACGTTCCAGCGAGCCTGCCAGTATAACGACACGAAAGAGATGCACGAAAGACTAGCAAGTATCTACATTGAGTCCGGCAAGCACGATGTAAGTCGACCGATCTGTGAGTTTTCCGAGTGCGTTTGCTAACACTGGTTACAGAGAGCCGAAGATCTCTTTGCTTCCATGGTGAAGAACAAGTCCATCTCCCCCGACCCAACCTTCTGGATCAACTACGCCACGTTCGTCATGTCCACGCTGAACCAGCCCGATCGAGCCCGAGCGCTCCTTCAACGGGCCACCCAGTCGGTTCCGAGCGACTTGCACCGGCAACTTACCATGAAGTTCGCTGCTCTCGAGTTCCAGTCGCGCAATGGCAACGCGGAGCGAGGACGTACTGTGTTCGAGGGGCTGGTCGACACGTGGCCTAAGAAATGGGATATTTGGGATGTCTGGATGTCGTTGGAGAAGAGCAAGAAAGAGTCCGAGCATGTGCGAGCATTGTATGGGCGCATGAGCGAGAGGAAGATGAAGAAGAAGAGGGCAAAGTCTTTCTTTAAGCAATGGTTTGATTGGGAAGAATCGTTTGGAAGCGAACAAGGGCTTGAGGATGTCAAGAAGCGGGCTGCTGCATATGTTGAAAAAATGCAGGAAGACAAGGACAAGATGGAGGAGGATTAGGCTGCGACAACCATGCATTCCGGTTGCTTTGGATGTGTCTTCCAATGAATCAGCCAGCACTGTCGTAATCTTCAAGTTTGATATATTCATTGGCGTATACCGCGTAAATTACATCACAATTGCTCCCACCTGCTTGACCTAAAACGCCGCCTGGGAATTTACCCCGTATAATTTTCCGTATTGACGCCGTGATTCAAGAAACCGACAAAGCAGGCTCAGCAATCCTCCTCAGTCCTCGCTCTACGCGTCCATGTCGGTGTCCTCATCTCCCTTCTCCGCACTGTCATCCAATACCGTCGTTGTCTGTGCCTCTGCACTCCAATACCTGGTTCGTGTTAGAGCTGGCAATAAAGTTGAGCGATCAGAAACTTACGCCTTCACTCTCACCTGGAACTCCGCCACTTCGACACCGAAGAATTTCAATATCGCGCTTTGGTGCCCTGTGAGAACCTCACCCTTTTTGCACACTGTGTAGTCCTCATCGAGGAGGACATCTCCCTTCTCTAACCGTGTGGGTAGTCCCTGCGCCCGCAAATGCACCTCTTGCATAGCCGTGACCTTTACATCATCCTTCGCCGGGATCTCTCCCCCTCGTGTATACACGATGCCCGCAGGGACGACGTATTTCCGGGACGCGACGGTGCCCGCACGACCGTATGCCCCGCTGGTCATGGACTTCAGGTCTTCGAGGAGGTCGTCGGGCTTCCGGGACGAGAAGATCAGACCGGTCGGTCCATCTAGATGCTCGGACAGGGTGTGCAATCCGGGCTGCGGCTCGGTCGCTGGCGTCGTGCCCATCGCTCTCGCCATGATTCGGTTCCGTCCAAAGAATATCCTAGGAGCGAGCAATTAGCTTGATTCTTCGGGTCGGAGGTCCCTGGGCAATGCCGAGGAGACAGCGGCGTACCTGCTATCCGCTGCTAAGCTCGTCCGCACGCCTTTGAGATGGTTGTTCCGCATGTTGTCCACAAACACCACATATCCGTACGGGTACTTCTCGGCGGCCTCTTCCACATTGGTCTGGAGGAGTTGGAGATCCTCCTTCGTCTTCTTTTCCACCTTGGACAGGTGGACAACCCTTGCTCTCTTTGACTTCGGCATTTTGCGATCAATGCGACAGCGGAACAAGAGAAATTATGTGGAGGGAACGGGGTGAAATTGGCAGGTATCGGTGGTGGGCGTGGAAACTTGAAATGCGTACAGCGGGCATGATTCGAAATTTCATATCGCGGAACGGAAATTTTACGCGCGACCAGGGTCTGCGGTATAGGTGTCTGTCGTCCACCGTATCAACCCAACCCTCCAATCACAAATTGATCTCCGTTTGACTGGCAAGAAATCGCGAGGCATAGTCACGTGGTCTATGTGACTTCAATTGGAGCCTCAAAGCCTCAGGCACTCATAATTATCACCAACGTCTCGCGCAAGCTTCACGACATTGACGACTGTTTGAGATATCCTGTTCGCAATTCAGAATACACCACATCAATCCTGCATATTACAGAGTATTTAGTCAAAAATTGATATGGCATCTCAGGGTCAAGGTTTATTCTAGGCCGCACCACACCATCATGTGCAGAATAGCCTCGCGACCAGCATCTAAGAATGCTGGGCTTCATGGACTACATTCAACATGCCTTCCATCTGGCCTCACAATGGAACAGTGACAACTCATACAGTTCGCTGACGGCCTCAGCACGAGGTTTGGTTTCTCGGGACGTCTATTCAAAAGTACACGTGCTGACGGATCCTGGGAAGACATCTTAGATTTTGACATCCCGCGAGGGTTGCGGTTCAGCGTCTCGTCTCTTTCGTCCCCCAACTTCGCGAACTCCTACACCTTCGGCACGAGCGGCGTCGTCGATGGCTCACTTTCGTACCTCTACTCGTCCTTGCCCTTGCAGGTCGCGTCGAGAAGCAAACACATCGATCTCACGGAGCTGATCCGTGGCTATCGTCATGTGTTAGAGCTGCGCCGTCCCGATAACCCTTGGTGGTGGGAGACCTGGCATCGAGGAAAACGGGTCGACCGACTAGGTGCGTATTTCGCTATGGACAACACTTATACGCGCTTCTGATGGTGAAGGAAGCGACCCTATTGTATGGCCGACTCTACGTTCCCGCGTCGAGACTCGAAGCGCTATATCTCCGCCGGATTTCACCGACGCGTCAAGTGCATCTTTCCTGCGTCAGCGACGAGCGACTGCAGAACGGAGGAACCATATTGGCCCTCCTGCAAGACGATCGGGCCAAGTCCTCGACCGAATACCTCTTCAGCACCGATAGCGCCCTGCTCGGGGTCCGGGGCCTGTACAATTTCGGCCCCGATCCACGATCCTCGACATTCCCTCCCAATCTTCTCAGTCGATTCTCGGTAGGCGGAGAGCTCTATTATGGACTTCTGAACGCTTCCGGAGGCTGCTCCACTGGGCTCCGCTTCACCACTCTGCCCGCACATGCGGGGTTTCCTTACACCATGACGCTGACTTTGAACCCTCTCATGGGGAACCTCAGCTCTACCTATTCAGTTAAAGCCGGGAGAAATCTGTCCATGTGCAGTCGGTTTGATTTCAATTTCTACAGCTACGAGAGCGATTTTGTGGTTGGCTGGGAGGTCTGGAGAAGGCGTGCGCGCCCGATGGAGTCAGCATCTGACCGGTTGGCAGAAGACGTCCTCAGCAAACCAGTCCCAACCCTGCGGGATAAGGAGGACGATGTGGAGGGGGTCCTCAAAGCTCGCATTGACCAGAACTGGAGGATTGGTCTCCTCTGGGAGGGGCGGATCAAGGAACTCCTAGTGACACTAGGTGCGAGCATCGACCTACGGAATCGCGACCAAATTGCGAGGTCCGTTGGCCTGGAAATCCAATATTCTTCTTAATGAAGATGAAGAGAACCCGAACCGAGAAGGGGCGGCTTTTCTACAGCCCTGGGAGAACAGCTAACAGATCCTTCCGCTGAATCATCATAGTGTGCGCTCCTTTTCAAAGGGGCTAACCTCCCCCCCTGCGTGATGGAACGCCCGCTGTGCTGGAACGAATTCGAGGTACTTTGCCTTCAACCCCACTCAGAGGCTCTATGGATATTGTACTTCTTATAAATCCTTATAAAATCTGTTTCCCGGCCCATCTTAAACATATGAGACGGCGTAAACCATAAAAATTACGATTGCGTGGTCACCGGTCGGCCAATTTCGGGGCAGCACTCGGAATGCATCTTCGACGCTGAGATACTATGCCTATGCTACAACGCCACCATCATCGTAGTTTCTTTTCAAAAAGCCATAAACGAATGATCCTAAATCATATAATCCCGTTGTAATGCTAGAAGTCCTTTATCCAGAGCATGCGTTGTGTTGGAAGCGATCTTAGATATTTCGACCATGCAGGTCGGTACTAGCAGGCGATCGCACTTCCTCTTTCGGCGACCCATACAGTCATGGGGCTATTATATAATAACTAGTACATTGTAAATTACAATGACCTAACATGTCTCCCTAATGATGGCCTTGGCAGACTAACGCTCTTGGGTGTCACTAAGTGTCCCTGTGTGAAGGAAACCAGCGTGAACTGTGAAGGCAAGCACCAGACCCAAAACTTGAGAGTCAGCGTAATGTATGAATTTGAACGACCAGCCACATGTCCGAGTTTCTCGATGACTCTCCGTCTGAGACGATCTTAAACAGATGTTAGCCGTGTGCATCCTCGACTTATCGACATAATGTGCCAACTATGGTTGACGAAGACATGCACCAGAGAGGATGGAAGAGAGGCGTTGCAGACCGTCAGGCTCGATAAGCCACAACTCGGTGTCGCTCAGCCTTGTATAATCGAAACCTCCGCAGCCTTGTGCCTGATCACATTGTTCATCGTCGTCTGTCTTGATGTGCCAGCTACTATGTGGTTCGAATTTCCCAGACCAGGCGTCACGATTTCTCGATAACGGCGATCTGTCGATTCCTGCGACCAACGATGCGCCTCTTAAAGCTCGACGGCAACGGCGAGTTCAGCCTGGAAACATTCCAAACCACGATCCCTCCTTATGCCATACTTTCTCATACGTGGGGAAGCGACAGCGATGAAGTCACATTCAAGGACGTCACGGATAGTGCCGGAAAGCAGAAGGTTGGATACCAGAAGCTGGTATTCTGCGGAGGTCAAGCGAAAGCTGACGGTCTATCCTATTTCTGGGTGGACACCTGCTGTATTGACAAATCGAATAGTACCGAGCTGGCAGAGACGATCAACTCTATGTTTCTCTGGTACCAGAATGCCGCACGATGTTACGTCTATCTATCCGATGTTTCGGTACGCACGCCGGACGGTCTAGTGTCTCATATCGAATGGGAATCATCCTTTCGTAATAGTCGATGGTTCACACGAGGATGGACGCTCCAAGAGCTTGTCGCGCCGAAAACCGTCGAATTCTATTCCCGAGACCACGTCCGACTAGGTGATAAGAAGTCACTCGAACGAAGCATCTACGATAGAACTGAAGTCGCTATCGAGGCACTCCAAGGCCGTTCGCTTTGTGATTTTAGCATCGAGGAGAGGTTTCAATGGGTTAAGAAGCGACAAACGACTAAAGAGGAGGATATGGCATACTGCCTTCTTGGGATTTTTCAAGTCTTCTTACCGCCTATTTATGGCGAAGGGCGAGAGCATGCAATAAGAAGGCTGCGACGAGAGATCGAGGACTCCGAGCACAACAGCTCGCGTCCATGTAGGACCTTTGATTTCGAATGTGCGTATCTCTTTGCTAATGTGCTCCATTTTATAGCGCGAAAGTTGGCACGTACTATCTCTTTCGACCGCAATCCTCGCTTCACCGGTCGCGAATCCGAGCTTTCTCGAATTGAGAAGCTACTCTTCCGACATGGCCAAACCACGAAGGTCGCAATCACTGGACTTGGGGGGGTGGGGAAGACGCAGTTAGCGATTGAGATAGCCTATCGGATCACGGAGAAACAGAGGGACCGCTCAGTATTTTGGATTCCTGCGACCGATCCTGAAACCCTTCTTCAGGCGTACTCGGCAGTAGCCGAAGAGTTAGATATACCCGGAAGAGATGAGCAAGGAGTAGATGTGAGGCGACTGGTTCAGAAATACCTCAGTAGCGAAGGCGCGGGCCAATGGCTCATGGTGTTTGACAACGCCGACGACATGGATATGTGGATGGGAAAATCAACCGCTAGGCAATCTATCCGTCTCCTCGACTGCCTTCCAAGGAGCAATAAGGGAAGTATCCTCTTTACGACGCGAGATAGGAAGCTCGCTACTAAGCTAGCGCCTCAGAACTTGGTAGAAGTGCAGGAGATGAACCTAGAGGCGGCTTCGGAGCTCCTGCAGAAATGCCTGAACGGACTCGATATAGCGCCCTACCAAACCGCAACCGAAAACTTGCTTACGCAGCTGACTTACCTTCCGCTCGCCATCGTTCAGGCGGCAGCGTATATTAATGCGAACGGCATCTCGATCGCGGACTATCTTTCCTTACTCGATGAGCAGGACGAGTCTATAATTGAACTTCTAAGCGAAGACTTTGAGGATAACGGCAGATACGATAATATCAAGAACCCAGTGGCCATAACATGGCTAATATCGTTCGAGCGAATTCGGCAGCACGACTCCCTGGCGGCAGACTACTTATCGCTAACAGCATGTGTTGAACCAAAAGAGATCCCACAGTGTCTTTTTCCACCTGGTCCATCTCGCAAGAAGGAGACAGACGCTATCGGGACGCTTCATGCGTATTCATTTCTTAGCAAACATCCGGCCAGACTTACGGTCGATCTTCATCGTTTAGTACATGTAGCTGCTCGTAATTGGCTCCAAGAGAACGATCAACTGGCCCAGTGGACCGAAAAGGCAATTGTGCGACTAGAGGAGATTTTTCCGGATAATACCTACACGAACCGTAGCATATGGAGGGCGTACCTGCCGCACGTGCGCGTTGTGCTGCAGTCTGACTTCGTCCGGAAGGATTCGAAGAGGAGGATAGATCTCCAATGGAGATATGGAACGTGTCTTGACGCCGACGGACGATGGAGTGAGGCAGAGATTGCGTATTCCCAGGTGCTCGAAATAGAAACGGGGTTGCTCGGCACAGAGCATCCAGACACGCTGACCAGCATGGCCAACCTGGCGTCGACGTACCGGAATCAAGGCCGATGGAAGGAGGCCGAAGAGCTGGA
>NW_022985070.1:1350008-1392443 GCF_010015585.1 Eremomyces bilateralis CBS 781.70
ACGCTGACCAGCATGGCCAACCTGGCGTCGACGTGGAAAGCGCAGGGTCGAGATACAGAGGCTGTAGGTCTAATGACGGAGTGTGCATGGCTTCGAGAACGGGTGCTAGGGGTTAGCCATACGCTGACCAGCATGGCCAACCTGGCGTCGACGTGGAAAGCGCAGGGTCGAGATACAGAGGCTGTAGGTCTAATGACGGAGTGTGCATGGCTTCGAGAACGGGTGCTAGGGGTTAGCCATCCGTATTTCATTTCTTCCTCGAATATGTTGGCGGACTGGGAGGCAGAACAACGAGGTGCTCGCACTGACACAAGCCACTAGGATTGTTGTGGCTGGAGGGCACAATTTTAAAAGACAGAATACCTCTCAAATGTATGGTGAGATGATCGCCAAGCCCTTCTGAGACTGTTAGAAAGTCGAAAGTCTTAAAAATTTGGCCAGCGAATCTCAGTAGCTGTGTTTCTCCACACAGGGACATTGTTGATGTTCCTGGGTTGGCACCCTCAGCCCATTCTCAGGGACACCTTGCGACACCCAAAAGGGTTAGTCTGGCAAGGCCAGGATTAGAGAGTCCGGCGAGATCATTGTTATTTACGATGTATTCTTAATTATGTAATAGCCCTGTGACCGTATAGGTCGCCGAAAGAGGAAGTGTGATCGGCTGCAAGTACCGACCTATAGTGGAAATGTTTGAAATCGCTTCGAACACAACGCATGCTCTGGATAAAGGACTTCTAACATTAGAACGGGATTTTATGGCTTAAAGTGATTTATCTTATGACCTTTTGAATAGGAAATATGATGGTGGCGCTGTAGCATGGAAATACTGTCGCGGCGTCGACGATGTATTCCGAGTGCTGCGCTGAAATATGCTGATCGGCGACCATGCAATTGTAATTTTTACGTTTGACAAAGTCCTAGATGTTTAAGAATGGCTAGAAAATCTATTCTATATGAAATCATAAGAATTACAACATGAACAGAGCCTCTGAGCGGGTTTGAAGTCAAAGTACCTCGATTTTGTTCCAGCACGGCGGTTGTTCCATCACGCAGGGGGGGAAGGTTACAGCTTCCTTCACCATTCGAAAAACCAGGAACTGAATTCAGCGTCGCTCATCTCCACGATTGTTCCTGCAGGAGCTCATATGAATTTCTGATCGTTTAAGACGCACATGTCACATTTGCACAGACAGACAGACAATGTTCCATTCCCCATGCCGCGATCTTAAATTAGAATAATAGAAGACATGAAGGCATGGGATGGCCAATCAAGTCGTTTCAATATATTGCGTTTCCCGATCCCGTTCGCTCAACCTGGCACAGATCCAAGTGCAAGTCAATATAGACAAGGCCTACGTCGACATTGACAGAAATTACAGCCCTAATAGTTGACATTTAATGATCGACGTCACCGAACCGATGCTTGACTTTCCCGAGGATAGGGCAACGCATGCAGGAAGTGCCTCATCAATACAGCCGTGCGTCCGCGAATCAATTTTCCCCCTCCAGGAATTTTTGGTCTCACTTTCTGGTCGTTGCTTTGCATTGAATAGGCTGTAGATCCATTGGACCAGGCTTTTCCGTTCAACCGTCGTACAGCAGTGAGATTATTGCTGCTGGCAAATGTGAAATGGTGCCACAACAGGACTGGGATATATACGGTTGAACCCTTAACTCCAACCGGTTTTCTGTCAAGTGTCAACAACACTCGCTCGTGGTTCCCTGCGAATCACCGCGGCTTTCATTCATCCTCAGAGCCTCAAGACCGGAGGCGTGTCCCCATTTGCATTCCAGGGTTCAGCCATGGCTTCTCATGACACCAGGCATTCTCCGTCTTTCGGTGTCCATACGTGCCCAGGTTTCATACAGCAAGGGCCAACGCACTGAAAACCGGTGCATGAAGGAATTTGATACCGGAGGGCAAAGGTGCCAAGTACTCGAAGAGACCGGCAAGGACAATATATGGGCTTGGGATTCAATGACACGTATCTAAGCTTGGCCATCTGACTTAGCAGGTCCTCACATTCGATGTTCAGCTCAGTGAGCTCACAATCTCAGAGACCCTCCATGGCAGGTCAGACTCAAGAATTTATCCCGTCGGAAAGGTAGTGTAGGTATGCCAGCTACAGTTTAGATTCAGTAATACGGTAATCAGGAGGCGTATTCAATTGTCAGGCTGCTGAACCAGAGCTACTGTCCTCGTCTATCACGAAAGCAAGGCGGCGATTAGTCACATCCCTAGCTAACCAGCTATCCCCGCGTAGGGGTCATTGCAGCGGCTTGGAAGTTGGAGCCCATTTATGATGGAGCGTTGGGCGATTCGCCTTATCCTGGAATGTGTTGTCGTTGGGCCAGGCCGAAAGCAAGGCAGCAAGAATCCAATAGCATTCAACCAAAACTAGGTCCCCTACATGTAGGGTGGTTGAATTTCAGTAATTTATATATATTTCTTCGGATGACTGATAGAATTTAAATTACGCATATAAATTGCTTCTTTCCGAAATTTACGCTAGTCCTATTTTGGCTTGGTTAGATTAAATATGGGTGCCTTGCAGCCTTAGGCATCAAAACCGAACTCCGTGAAATTCCTCAAAATCTCACCATCTTAACTCTATCTCCGCCATCCAAATTAGTAAACGAAAGCTTGGCATGAAAGATTTCCGGAGGTCTGGAAATCTTTCATGAAAATTACAAGAGCAATAGATTTCATTGAAATCTTTCACCCACCCTACGTACATGGGAGAGAGCAGTCCCTTTTGACCGGTACGGCCCGGAAGATGTCGATTGACTTAACGCGTGTCGTGCATGCGCCATGGCGTCCCTTCTCCCTAGGGGAGGATTGTGAATGTTTTGATACTTGAGCTCTAGAATCTGGATGTTCAGGAACAGTCGATCAACCCTCGACGGACTGGTTCACTGGTTCACTGGTTCGGTGGCGGACGAGCCTTAACGCAAGCTCCGACCAGGAGTCGATTCATATCCGCCCCAGCCACCGGATGGCGCGTTGGCGACACGACTTGATTTCTTGATCATGGCATATACCACGGGAGCGCTAGTGATCGAGCATGCCTCGTTCCACAAAGCGTATCGATGTCTCAACTCTCAAGGATGAAGGTCAGAGAATGGAGTGATCGATTCGTCATATGGCGGACCCGGGACCACTGACCAGCCACCGTGTCTTTTCTTCCACCATCCTGAGTAGCCACGGAGTCATGACGATCTCAATGGGAAAGGCATCCGGTTAATAGCGGCGTGCCAGCTTCAAAGTGGATTATCGCTTGTCAACGGCGGAATGGCGGCGATACAAGCCGCTGATGACTTTGTGTATATGTGCCACCCTCTCAGGTCGGCGTCCCTCAAAAGTCAAACCCAATGAAAACAACATCCCGGAATATATTTCGCGCAAATTTGAGACGTCTTGTTCCCGATAGAGTGGGGGTTTTCAGCTTTAAGCGCTATCTTCGAAAATCCATCCCTCACCTAACACCTTTCATGAGATTCCCGCAGGAGGGATGATGCTGCGGTATACCGGGTCAAGGTCTAGTAGAGTTGATACCATCTCAGAATGGAAGTCCGATGCCACAATTTATGACATGCCCGGACTTCTCTGCTTCAAGGCTTCCAGCACCCCGCAATATCGTCATCCGTAGTCCGTCGCACCCACGTTTCTTCCGTGCTCAAGACCTGCCAGGCTACCATGCAGCGTAAAACTGTAAATGGTAAGGATATGGATCACCTAGACTATCAGACGTGGACCTGATGGCTGACTGCCAATATCCTTGCTTTCCTCGTGGACTGGAGGCATTATTTAAAGGGATTGCCCCTTATCAATCTGTGCACTGGTTGAGGCGACAGTCGGGCTTCTGCAGGCCGTAAACTTGGACAATACCCAGTCGCACAGGAAAACAATGGGATGGTGTCTTCGGACATGATGTTTTTCTTCTGCCAGGAGAACCCACTGCTCGTATGAACAGCTAGGGCTCGTCGGATCGGTAGGAGTCTCCAGGCGTGCTCGCACTCTCGCCGTGCACGGCATATAATAATAACCACGAGGCGGTAGGTCGTCTGAATGTGGACTCTCGACTATGGTCGTACAAGCGGCAGGAGATGATCGGTCGGCAAGATGGTGGTGGCTGGACTCCTGGTCGGTTGTCATGCTCAGAACAAAGGGGCTGTCATCCACCATCAGAAGTCCGTACGGAGCCGTGTCGTAGAGTCAGCAAGGTCAGCAACCGACCAGCGAACACCTCAACATCCCACCAGATGTTCTTTGTTGGCCTTTTGGTTAGCGGGGGCATTTTTCCCTGGTCCGCATGTTCAAGCAACTGACACAGGGGCTTACCCTACAGCCCTTATCCCCGTGCTACCATCGACGCGTCTTAGACTCCAGGTTGAGCGGGGCATGATTAGTTTCTTACGGCATCAAGCAACACAAGTCGTGATCAAGTAATAACAGGCTGACCTGACAACGGGCTGATAGTCCGTCAATCCGTCCGACATTTTGGCCGGGATTTTCGAGCCTTGGGAACGTTCAGCCTGCACAGTGCACACATTCCTTCACTGGCGCAGGAAAGGTCCCAGAGGGCGGAGATGCAGGGCATGGCTGGCGGCTCCCGATGTACGCAACCGGCAGTTCCGGGACCATGCCTAGGCCAAAAAGCTGGTCCTGCAACGGTCCGGATCTGGGTTCGGAGGAGTTCTAAATTCAGACAAGTCAGCTCCTCAGGAGGACGGGAGAGAGCGTTACGCTGCATGGTGCAGGGACCAGGACGGCCGATGGATTGATATGGGAGGATTGGATTTTAGAGATGCTCGATCCGATGTCGGTACTGAGGCTTAATTATTTCGTTGTTGGTACTGTGAACGGGTGTAGAATGATTGCCTGTAGATTTTGGTACCTGATTATTACCATAATCGCTGGCTGAATTATGAATTGATGATGGTAAGAAAGATCAGCGGCCTGGATGGTTCCCTGCAATAGCTAGGTGGTTTGGTTGTTGGATGACTGCATCAATCCGGATTCGTCCCTGGTCCTCCCCAGCTTCGTGTCGATTATTATTGGTTACGGTCATCGACTCTCAGACTCATCGTGCTGTCCGCTCGTCAGCTGCCTGTCACGGTTGGAGAATTTTATTCGGAGTTTGCTGATCGATCAGATGTTGTTGGGGCAGTGGCAGCTGGCGGTCCACCCTGTTGTCCATCTCCCGCGCAGTCTCGTTTGGTTCTGACTTCTGAGGGCGTGTGCTTGAGCTCGTTCGCGCTTCGCGTCCGCGGCGTCGCACAGGAGGAGCGGCAACTAACAGCTCTCATGTTTTAGTTTTCCCTTACCAACAAGTGCAATGCGTGTGCCAGGGGCTTCCCTGCACGATCCGTTCGTTACACCAAAATCGTTCCACTAACACTGGGCCGAACTTGAACTGGCGAGACCAGCAGAGACTCGGTGAAGTGTGGACCCGAAGTTAGACTGGTTGGAGTTTAGTGAGGGCTCAGTTTGAGAGTTTAGGCTGTTTAACAGAGGGAGCCCACTCCGGCGCTCCAACGGCCCTCGCACCACCAAAGTCCACGGAGCGTCCTGGATGTCTGCACTGGAGCAGACCGCCTAGACCGACCGCCCAAACGTACCGCCTTAACATACCGTCTACCGCCTAGACAGTGAGTAGACACACATCCCTGCACGGCTGCACCCACACATACCCACCGACCAGACAATACTACTCACCGTCTAAACCCCCTGTAGTACAGCCAGTAGCCCCCAGTCGCATACCGTAGCTTGCACCAGATCTGCCTCGTTCCCTACCGATCCCCCTACTGGCCCCAGGCCACACTGCTCAAAGTTGGAGAGCAGTTCCCTCTTCCCGAGACACTAAGACTCCAGCTCCACCCCCTTGTCCCTTTAAAGGCCCTTAGTTACTGAGTACCCCTGATAGGCTGCTGTCTGATACCCTCAGTCCAGTCCCTGGCAGTCGGCTCCCTCCTCTGCCGCTCTTCTGCGTGATCCTCTCCCCGTCTCCCGTTCCCCGTGCCTCCTCTGATCCTCTCCCACACTCCCACCACCTCCACTAACCTCTCTCCCTTCGTCTCCTCCTAATCCTCCTCACTTCACCTTTTTCCCGTTATTCCTGTACCTCCACCCCCTCAACTTGCGTCTCGACGCCTTGTCGTTCCTTATTCCCTTTTTTTCTTAACCCAGTGCTACATCACTGTCACTCCTTTTCCCATCTTTTTTCCAATCCCCTTCGAGAGACTTGCGGGCGTCATCGACCTCCCCGTTCCCTTTGAAGGCCCATTTTCGCGGTCGTCGTCACTCCTTTCGACGCCGCCTTTTCCTCTCCTTGTTTGGCGTACGCCAGTCCGTTCCTTTGTTCTCATCTATCCAAAGAATCCCCTCTTCGACTCATCGGCTATGGCCTGATCCCATCATCTTTCTTCCCGCGGCTACTAGTGAGCCTCGACGATCCTTTCCGACTTTTTGTTCTGCAATCGCCTGGGCGGTGCTGCTTCGCTTCCCTCTCCCGTACCTCACCCTCCTTTAAGCCTTCGGTCATCGAGGCGCAACAAAAACAGTTCAACTCTTCCATTCTTTTTCATCATACTACCGTTTACACTCCGTCGAACGAACGTACCACAAACGAAGGTCGGCGATCCCTCGACCGCGACTCCTCCACGACTCACCCCTCCGTACACCGCACCAGGTCTTGGCACCTCCTTCGCAATGCAAGAAAGCTCCATCGCCATGGTGCAACCAAGCGATGGGGCAAAGGCTCTCTCTGCTTCCCCAGCGTCCACGGCGGTTTCAACCCATACCCCAGGCTCGGCACCGCGTCGACCTCCGCGTAAAAGCACCTTAACGCAGCAGCAGAAGAATCAGAAACGACAACGCGCAACTCAGGATCAACTCATCACCCTCGAAGTCGAGTTCAACAAAAACCCGACTCCCACCGCCATGGTGCGGGAACGCATTGCACAGGAAATCAATATGACCGAACGCTCCGTCCAGATTTGGTTTCAAAATCGGTAAGTTGGGCTGACTCGTGGACCTGCAGAGCCCTGGCTGACATCGGAATAGACGAGCGAAGATCAAGAATATTGCGAAGAAGAGCATCGAAAACGGGGAGGATTGCAACGATATCCCGGAATCCATGAGGCGATATCTCGCTCTCCAGGCAATGGAATCCGGTAAGTCTCTTGTGGGTCGGGACCTCCTTGGCCGCGGTCTTTCGTACGGGAATGGGCTCCTGCTCAACACCGAAACAAGCTCGAGCAAAGTCGGTATGTACTTGATCAGGGTTCTCTTCATTTATCAAATATTAACTGAGCTAGTCATCCACCATCTACATTGTCGCTCCCTTACCATCGGTTCATGGCGTCGAGTTGGCCAGACCGCGATGGACCTCGTCATATTCTACTCGCCGGAAAAACGATGCGTTACATATTATATCAACAACGATTCGGCCGGCTACAAGATCGAATATCCTTTCAACGCGATCAAGAACATCTCGCTGGAAAGCGGAGATGCACTGAGCGCGGAGGGTGCGTCACAGCGCCCTGGAGGTCTCATCGTGGAGTTGAATCGTCCTCCCAACTTCTTCATGGACTCCTCAGGCTCCGGAGGCTTCTATCAATGTGGTGATTTCACAGAAGAGCAGCAAGCCTCCCAATGTCTCGCCCATCATCTTGGTGGCCATCCCAAGGTTCTCAGCGGGCAGTTGGCCAAACTGGTGTCGCTCGAGTCTTTCCAAAGCCGCTTCCAGACTTTCGACCCGAACGGCTTGACCGTATCCGCTCCCGTATCCCCCATCGAACATCGTCCCGCTAGCCAACCGAACCATTTCGCGCATCCGCATATGAACGGGTTCCAGGAATCGCAGTTCGCACCGAACCTCCTCCACCCAGGACGTGGCCACAAACGACAGCGAAGCCGGTCCGTACCAGCCGCCATCGACTTTTCCATGATTCGGCATCCCATGCCCAGCTTCCTGGTCCACCAACAGCAGCATGTTCCGTCGCCTCTGCATCAAGTCCATCCAATCGCGCCGAACCAGGGGAGTCCATTCGTCCCTCCCCAGAACCTGTTCGCGCCGGTTCCTCAGCACGCCTCACCTTCCCCGTTCCCGAACGCCGGATTCGGTCCTCCTTTGCAGAATCATCACCCTCAAGGGCCACCGAATGGTCTATCCATCGACACGACGGCAGCATCCCCGATGGGCCAGTACTCGATGGACATGCGCGCATACCCCATGACAGCCACCACTGCTCCTTCGCCGTCCGAATTCGGCACGCCCGGGTTTTTCCCGGTGTCGGGACCGCCGGGACCGGATGCAATGCAGACCGCTCCCTTCAATCAACCATTCTCCGGCCCGCCTCAGAACCCGCAACCTATCCCCGCCCAAGTCATGACACCCATGAACGAACCCACGATGCACCACACTCCGCTCCCCGACTCCACGCCTCAAACTACGTCCATCAGCCCCATGGCCGGCGTCAGCCAACCAGTCCAGCCCCCACAGGAACAACAAAGCCAACCGTACGGCGTTTCGAACCCCGTCATCGCGACCCACTCGCCCCCGCTCGGCGCACTCGGTCGCTCCGCATCAGCGGATTTCCTCGTGGGGGCTCTACCGGAGGACGGCTCGGGGTTGCAAGAGGAAAATTTTCTTTCCAACGATTTCTTCGGGTCCAAAGGCCAGGGCGTCACGTTGCCCATTCGCTCGCCCTTCATCGGGCATAACAGCCCGTTCAGTGCGAACGATGGAAACTATAGCTCTGGGATGGGAGACGATGATGGCTTGATGATGGGACTTGGGGAGCCGCTGGACGACGGCGTGCCTGGATTCTGGGGGGACGGGGATAACTAGTTTCGCGATTTCGAAAACTATCTCTGCACATCCCACTCATATCATGTTGCCCTTTTCTCTTTCCCCTTTGGAAACTTTTCCTTTTTTTTGTACTTCCTTTTTTCTCAGCTCAACGACCAGGGACGGGTTCGGACGAATTTGGATTCACCAATGCGGCGTTTCACGGTCCTTGTTCATCTTTTCCGTTAACGCCCTTTCTCTTCCATATAACCCTCTTCGATTCTTTCCCCATCTTTTGTCTTCGGCCGTCCGCAGTGGGGCCCCCCTCTCTCCTCGGAACTTTCTTTTCTTCGTTGCTGGTGCAGCGGAACTTAATTTCGCATTTATTGGCGGACGGATCGGGCGAAGCCGGTGGGAGGATTACTTTTTGTTTGTCTTTCCATCGTGTGCCCTTTTTTTTCATGGATAAAATGAGACCCCCGGGCGTCGCTGGCTTCTTTTCGAAATTGAAACCATCCACGCGACTTCAGGGAGCGGCGGCGGTCAAGGATGGATGGACATAAGCGAACGCCTCTGGAAGGCTTCCTTGATATGGGGGATGGGTAGCAGATGTGGAGGAATCTACAGATGGATGTAGGTCTAGCTATGTGGAATATAGATCGACATCTAAACCTCTCCGTTGTGCCGATTTTCTTGAACTGTACCGCTATGCTTTGCTTCGTCAAATGCCACTCATTCAGTAAGATGGGTGTTTCGGTGTCCATATCGCATTCCTCAGAGTCCCTCCATCACTAGGAGGATGGGTCAACATTCGAGATGTTACGTCTTTCATCTCCACTATGCGCTGCGCCTCTAGCATTGACGTAGTCGCTTCGTCCACTCTCTTAGCAAAAGAGCGTGCACCAATAGAACGGAAATTATCCTTCAGGGACTCAATTGAGGAACGGACAGTCGAAATGAGCGTGATCACTTACTCGCCCCCTTTACAGGGTCTCGAATTACGGTTTGAGATATATCTAAGCTTGGGACATTGAGTTTATTAAACTAACTATGATTCTATTCTATTCTACCCACCTACATGACAGGATTTCAAGCGGTACCACACCGCACTGGACCAGCAGAGTACCAATCGTCGAGCCTTGCTCGACCTCCAAGCCATATTTCCGTTGTTGGCCGGTTCTCTGGCACATCTTCAGCATAGTATGGAGCTTCTTGCGTAGTCCCCCTTCCTCTCTGTATACCACCGCATAATCTGTCTTTTCAAGGAGAGCTCTCTGCTCTCGCATCCCCAATTGGTATAGGGGCAAATCTTGCTACACTGTTGTCGTAATCCAATCTTCGAACTTTCCAAGCTTTTTAGACGTGCTCGATGGCGCATGGAGAGGGAACCTTTCAAACCTCAACTCAGGTGTGACACGCGCGTCGATAATGCCACCCGAGCCTTTGAAGTTACCCGCCGGGTGGTGTAGGTCGACGGTATTGGCCGATGCCGGGACGAAAAGCGCATAGCTTGGACGCCAATCGAGATCGTCGGACTGACCTTCTTCGTTTCAGAGTCTGTCACAGATCTTGATCCACTCCTCGCGATTCTCGAGAGGTCGGATATCCTTGTATTCCTCTTTGTCCATGGACGGGATGAAGCACGCGATCTCGAAATTCGAGAAGGTCCCTTTCTTCACCATCTCGAGTCGAGTCGTGGTCGCGAGTCCCTTTTCCATCTGTCTACAGTGTGTAGTAAGGCGGCTAGGTCCTGGAAAACGCTAGCAATAGGAACGTTGACTTAGTTCAGTGTCCTTAGCACACAAGAGAGAAGGACTTGTGTAACTAGGAGATATGGTTTTGTAGGGAACAATAACAAGAACAATAGGATTATAGGAAGTGGTATATACAAGTTGAAGAATCCTCAGTTTGGCTATGCGCCAATACTGTGCCTTTATATTGCCCCAACTAGGTTTAGGGTGTTCAAGCCGGGGTGCCGTTCAGAAAGTTTTGCCAGGAAGTTACGTGATGTGCGGTCTACCTTTCCCCTGCGACATCACCAAAGTTTGCTCTTTTCCCACGTTTTTCATTTTTCATTCCTCCAAACCATGCTAAAAATTAATAAATAAAAATCTATTTCGAATCGTCTCATCATTCTGATGCTAATAAAAATATCAAAAAGATGAGGGGCCTGGCCGGGAATTGAACCCGGGACCTGTCACATTCATAGTTAAGTGAACTTAACCGGGAAAGAACCCGAAGCGACAATCATACGACTAGACCACCAGGCCACCGTTTGATAATAAATTTTCCGCTTTTTGGAATTTATAAAAATGCTCAAAGTGGAGATTTGACCCATTTTCTATTGTGTGGTGGAGTCATTCAAAATTTGAGAGGGGCTGCATGTCTGGTATTACTAGCCCGCCCTAACACCCATCATTAAACATTAGGTATTTATCATGGGATCTTCCAATGTAAGTTGTCACTAAATTTATTCCTCATGCCCCTGATTTCATTTCCCCTTTCAACCATTTTATTCAATTGTTAATACAGAGCACAAGTAATAGACATAACTTTGTGTCATTGATTTCAAAAGAATCTGGATTTTCCTGTCCCCTTATCAAATTTCGGTTCTAGTTCACTCCGGTGCCTTGGGTTGGAGTTCCGCTTCAGCAGAGGCAGCCCAACTGGAGGCAACAATTTCTTCCATTCCTTAGTCATATTTGACAATCTGCGCTGCAGTAAATGAAGGCCTTAGTTGCATCTCTTAGCTGGCAGACATTTCTCAATCCGAATCGGACAGAAACCTTCTGGATGATCCTAGTTAAAGTCAGATCATAGTTCACTGATCAGCAGTCGAGTTCAGCGATGCCGCAGAAAAACGGCAACTTGGGAAGATCCCGAGGTGCTCCTCAAAACAAGAGCAAGGACAACCGCAGGACATCTGCTGAAACAATCGGACAGTATTCAGTGCCTCAAGCAACTCAGCAGTGGATACTCAATACCTTTTCGAAGTGTTTTCATATCGGAGACCCCATCCAGTTCAAAGAGACACTTCAAGAAGTCAAGCACCATTTATACAACAGAGACTTTGCGTCTGCATTTGGTAAACCGGAGTATCTGGCGGCATATGCAGCACGTTGGTCTCCAAGTCGGGCATTGGGCTATCTATGCGTCCTAAATGAGCTCCACAGAGATGGGCAGCTCCCACTATCAACAGTTCAACGCAGAAATACGACCGATAAAGATACGGAGATGCCGGAGTTATTCCAAACGCTTAACATTGGAGGAGGGGCTGGTGCAGAACTGATGACCTTTGCTGCGCTCGACCGGGACCGTATCAAAATGAAAGACGAAACATTTCCCACAGATGGTATCGAGATGCAACCTCCGGTGTGGTGCCCGCGAATCTTGGATCTTGCACCCTGGGATCATATATTGGAAGCCTTGGCTGCCCAAATTAGTTCAGTGCAAAGTGGTGCCTCTGATGATCCTGGCGGCTCATTCAACTACACGTTCCATCAGCGCAATGTGCTTGAATTCGGAAAGAAAGAGCTATCGCCCTTCCTCGAAGGCGTCAGCCTGATTACCATTTTATTTACTTTGAACGAGTTGTTTACTGCATCATTAAGCCAAACGACCAAGTTCCTTCTCGACTTGACCATGCTCACGGCACCCGGTACGAGGCTTCTCGTGATTGATAGCCCTGGCAGTTACTCGACCGTCTCTCTACAGGGCAAAGGATCAGCTGTCGAAGACAAGGGCGGGAAAGAATACAAGATGGCATGGTTGATGGACCACATACTACTGAAGGTTGCCCCAAGTTCTTTATCTGACAGTGGGCGTGGTGATCAAAAGCAATGTTGGGTTAAATCCGTCGACGAGGAATCAAGGTGGTTTAGGCTTCCACCAGACCTAAAATACCCAATTCAGCTTGAAAATATGAGGATGCAGATCCATTTGTATAAACGATGTAGCTAAGTTGCTATGGAGCTTGAAAAGGTAAGAAAGAAATTCATGCATCAAACTCGACACCTCTAATGCAAATCAGACAACTAAGCCTTCGAACGAAACCGACACATTCCATATTAGCCATCGTCTCGTTCAGAATGCCACCTCCCAGATACAAATCCTCCCGAATCCGGTCTCGCTGTCCTCCGATGCCCACCCGAATAGCATGGTAAGTCTTTGAAATAACAGGCGCTGTTCTATGATTTCCAGGTCGCTGACTGAAAGAATTGAAAGCTCCGGGGCAGAAACCCCCAGTACCTGCTCCCAGGCTTGGGGGGAGAGAGTAACCTTTCCCGATGTCGTGCTCCCGGTCTCGTCGCTCAGCTGGGTGATCTAACGCCGGCATCAGTCGCCACGAAAAATGAGAGTGAACTGCAGCCACTTAGAACGTACAATCCGAGGGTTTATGTTCATGCAAACTTCCTTTGCACACTGTTTGCAGTGTTCGTTCGGATTGTTCGAGTAAAGGGGAAGGCCGCAGCTGGGCGGGCCCATCAGCTTAAAATGATCGAATCGAACAGCATGTACTGAAGCTTACCAACTCCCACCAAAAAGCATGGCCCTTTTCATCAAGGAGGTCAAGTTGACCCGCATGATGACCATACTAAGGAATCCCATGTACTTTTCTATGCTGGTGGTCAGATCGAATCAAACGCGGAACAATCGGACTTGGATCAACTCGCCTTGGGGGGCTGCCCGAGCACTGATATCTGGTTAGCACCGACAGACACACAGTGTTTGGCAATTGCAATCGCACTCACAACTCGTCTAAGTCGGCCAAGGTGTACAGTGCCCTCAACTGGGCATCTCGCGCAGTCTCAAAATCGAACACTTCCTTTGTTAGCACGAATACCTTTAATAGCTCCAAGGACTATGCTATCGAGAAGCATGTTTATACGCGCACGATACTTACCCCCATCAGGAAAGGCCGGGCAAGCACATTCTCTCCTTGTCAATTTTGCAGCATAATTGCGAAGCCAGGCAGCATCCGTCAGTTCGGGATCTACATCAATCCAGGTCTCTGACGAAAGGCAAACCTCCAAGGAGTTCCCATTCGGTTTGTGCCCGGCATTGGTAATGAGAAGGATTGTTTGAGACGCTTTCCAATGAGACACGCTGTTGGACGTGAAGCCCCATAGACTGATGGTAGTCTCGGCAGTATCGTCGAACACTCGAACATGCGCAACGGTAGCTAGGGTGCCACGCTTGGTGGTAACTACTCATATCAATGTCAACAGGAAAATAGCAAGTTTTTCAATTCCAGAACGCGTACCGGTTCTCTTTGGTCCCATGCTCTTCACACAAACTAGCATCTTGCCATCAGAGACGTCGGCGCCACCCTCGACGAAGTTTTTGAGAGTCATTAGACCAGATAATGCCTGACTTCCCTGTCTGAGGCCGAGAGGGCGCTTGCATAGTACACCTTGATCACTATCCTCGTGGAGCAAGATGTTACAGCTTCGGTCCCTTTCCGGGAAGATGCTCGTGAACAATGGTGCACCAGTCACAGAGACAGAACCGCGCTCACCATACGATATGTGAGGCGTCCATATCGTAACCAAAAGGCCAAGGTAGATGTCGTATGGTTTGTGAGCGTACCAAAGCTTTACCTGTATCTGCCAGTCAATATCTGTGAGTCCTAGGCCATCGTAGCACGTAATAGGCATGAACAAATCAATGTTGACTCGTCAACAATGATTACTACACATAGAAATATATGCCGTACCGATATAGCACCAGTGTCGTCCCGAACGATCATCTTGACACATCCTTTGGCAGCATTTTGGCCTTTGCTGGACTTGTTCTGATCAAAGTAATTCACTATTCGGCCCATGAATGCTACGCATTGTGGGCCACTATTCAGATTCCCAATGCCATATTCCTCATATTCTCGCTGCGGGTTCCATGCTGTGTTGGCCGGAGGATCATTTGCGCAGTTAATCTCGTCATCAGTAAATCCACCGCTCATGGATGAAGCTTGTTCAGATCTGGAGGAACTGCCCTTTGAGGACGGGAAGAATGATTGAATGGAAGGAATTTGATGCGCCATGGTTATGCTTCTATCGATACTTGATCGATTGGTGTGGTCGATGATAGTGCCACATGCCGATGAAGAATTTCAGGCGAAGCCAACCGCGGCCATTGTAGTAGTAGAATGAGTAGCTACAGTAATCTCTACTATCACACGGGATAAGATAAGAAGCTTGAGATGAAAGACGAGATCTAATGGACTGCAGCACATCATGTGATTTCTTGAGTTGCTACCTCCAATTGCACTAAGGGGGAAGTCGCAACTATGGCACGGCGATAAAACTGGAAAGAGCGTCAGTTATAGACCTGGAACACCTCACCTTCGCTAGGTGGCATCAGACCTAGTACATGTACAGAGGGTGCAAATAACTGTCCAAGCAATGAATACTAGCATGCACGAGCAGGACAGGCTTGATAATTCACGTTTGAGAGTCGGTTGTCAACAAGAGGACCATTCGAATGGCAAGTGACAGTCTGGATTGTTTGCCTTATTTAGAAGCTATGAGACCTAGGAATCTGAGCGAGCGACAATAGTTGGAAGAGAAAAGCAGTGACAAAGCACATATGAAATCATGATAACGAATGTCAGTCGATCTCCAGGGAAGTCAGGATTGCAGGAACTGATGCGCCGGTCTCGGCGACTAGAACCCTAGAACAGTTTGTGCTCGAGGGTCATGTCGGACTCGGGGGCTAGCCCTACGCATGCCCGGAAAATGTTGATCAAAGCTGACCTCTGCTTTCCTAGAGCATTGACAACGGGAGTTCCAGGAGGAGTCATGGGGGCCTGTAAAACTAGGTTAGCAACGACTGCGAGTTCCGGGATGGGATGCTATGAATTGGCACTGACCTTCAGCATGTAGCTGAGCACACTCAAAACACTGTGGAATCCAGTGTACTTGTCCGCTCCATCAACCTTCCATTCGATTCGAGTCATCATCTCCGCAATCAGGACAAGGTCGATGATGAGCGGCGATGCCAACAGAGAATCTTCGCAGACGTTGAACATGCTGATGGTCTGGTGACCTCCCATGAAGATCTCCGCGTAATATTCGTCCAAAGCGCGCTTGTTGTCACCAACAGCAGGCATGTATTTGATGACCACTGTGTGATCAGGGTGCTCACCCTCCTTGTAGAGAACGGAGTTGGCCTCGACCATGTCATCGACGACGTTCGACTTGGAAATCTCCTTGGAGCGGAACTGCTTCTGGGAGCTGAGGTTCTTGCCGTCATTGTTGCCCAGATGATTATAACTGGCAATGGAGGTGAGCTTGATGCCTGCGTTGATCAAGAAATCCACCAAGGCGGACTTCATCTTGGTCTGGCCAGATTTGAAGTCATCCCCTCCGATGAACGCTCCGTGCTTTTCAGCGAACTCAATCGCGCCAGGAACGAAGGTGTTCTGTGGAGAGCCATTGATGAAAGGGGCTTTCTCGAGCACGCATGCAACGGAGAAAATGGTGGACGGCGAGATTTCTTCATGACCGGCTTCGATCGCCTTCAAAAGATTCTCCGCCGTATCGTTGACACCCTCGACCAAATCGGCGTAGCGCTCAGTGTTGGCAGTCCACATGACGATCACGCTGTCCAAAGAGTTTTGCTCCTTGAATTGACTGGTTCTCGTCAGCAGGTTAGTCCGAAAGAATGGGTCGTTGTGCCTTACCGAATGTCGGTCCTAATCTGCTCTACATGGGCCATGGATGCCTTGGAACCCGGCAAGACATTGTCCGCTCGATCTTCCTGGTTGGCAGCGATGAAGTCTGGATAATAGATACTCGGAAGTGGCTTCATCTGCGCCATTTCCTTGGCAACTTGGGCTTTGAGGGTCGGTTCAAGGACAGCAGCACGATCCATAGCCTCTGAAAGGTTCATGCCGCTGATGTCCCAGCCACCGAGGACCAGATCATTGGGATGAACCATGGGAAGCATGTTATGGAAAGGAATATTGACTTCCTTGCCCGTTTTGGCATCGGTTCCAAGTTTGACAGTCGAGGCCATCACCAACGAACCATAGTAGTTGGATGCACGTTGACCTTCACGGGTATCCCAGACAAGTCCACGCTTGTTGGCCAGGATTCCAGCCGTGACGGTGGTGCCATTGTTGCCACCCCAGCCAACAAGCATGACACCAGTCTTGGGGACGCGTCTCTCGACCTTGAAGTCATAGAGGGTCTCCTTTGGTTTGACAGAGAACTTGCCATCTGCCCCAGCCGTGACATCCGTGGTACGATACACGTACTTGGACTTGATCTCATTGTCCGTATAGACCACGCTTGGGGATGCCACGGTAAAGGTCTCTTTACTGGCATGATTGTCGAGCGTCCCAACCCCGTTCGCCGAGCCGGCGATACCCTCAGCGTGAGGAGCCATGACTGGAATGTGATTTTATTGCGAGTTCCAAGTTTGGCTTACTTGGCTTTGGGGGAATCCGATGCACCTCCAGAAGGAGAAGTGCGTCGGCCGGCGAACGGGTGGTGACACCTAGAGGCATCAATTGTTAGCCACTGCGGGGAAATTGCAACAACATTTGCGTTCATCATAAGAAGAGGGCACTCTTCTTGATGGGAATATATGGGAGCTTACGAGTTTAGGAGGTTGGAAAACGTCTTGGCGACAGGGCGTGGTATAGCCCTAGTTATGATCTAAATGTGATTGAAATTGTAGTTGTTGATGTTTGGAGGATACGCTGAACAGCTCCTTTATATAGACTACCTGCCTACCAAGTGGGGATGTGCGACAGCGGAACGGATGATGGTCGAATACCAGTCGGGAGGTGAAGGGATACATGGGAGACTTGATGTTTAGTGTGTCTGGACCAGCCGAACTCATCCGACCTGCCACACTATCGATAAGCACTGCAGACATCCCACCACGATGCCAGGGGTGTCCCTGTGACTGTGTGATACTGACATTTGACTGGCTTCAGAGTTCAGAGTTCAGTGCAGCCGGATAAAATGTCCATGTAAATTTAAAGACACCGTGATACCTACCTACACATACTTGCTAGGTATACCGTTACCAGTACTCCGTCGCTGTAGGCACCCGTTTATAATATCGCTTCTTGATCTGGATGGCGACCCTCTCAAGGCAATTTACGGGATGAAGACATGTACCGTTCATTGTTCAACCCTTCCACTGTGCTTCTCCGGAGACCCGGGGTGCCTGAATGTCCTCTCAAGCTCACTACTACTCGTCTCGATCAACAACGGCGCGTTAAGCGAGTCACCCGACCAATTTGCAGGTGTTAGATGCATTTTGATATGTCACTAATTGACGTGGCACTCCCAACCGTTTCATATTCTTAAGCATGCCTTCATAACTCCAACCCCTCCCTGGTACTATTATGGACATCGATGGATAATTCCTCTACATGAACTTCTGTGGAGCACCATGTATCTAGGACTCTGGCTGGTCTGGACTTTCCAATTGCGGAAATTGTTCAAACGGAGATGAGGAATGAGGGAGGTTTGATTCGAGCGAAGAATTTGGTATCCGCAGACCCCGTGGGACAACCATCTGCCCCACCATTGGGCATCTGCGGATCGCTTTCTTTATTAAGCCTGAACTGATCACGCTATGAATTCAACTGATTGCTTCCCTAGCGCTCCGGGGCTTTACCTGGTACATGTAGCCAACACGAGTACTGCACCGGTATCGCTGCTATGATGATGGCGATGTGGTACTCGTTGCTACCGTATAGTGCATGGTCATCCCAGAGCATATATGCTGCTGAGGTAGGTAAGTATCTGATATTTCGCTGCAGTGTGTTTCCACGCTCCCACCTCGCAGCATTCCCATTAGGCATCACGATGCGCCATATCACATATGAGGAAAGAGATCTGTTCCCATGTGAATTAGCAACCGGGACATGAAGTTCACTTCTCGCTCGGAGACTTTTGTTCCAGTTACCGTGTCCATCCCTTTGATATTTGTCACAAGCTGGTAGACCATATCCAGCCTGAACCATCCTTGTCCACGAAAGGCATGTTTATCTGAAACGATTTATCCAATCAAGACAAATGTACAGGTTCTATGGCAGAGCTTGACTGCTGCCGACACACCAAGTAAAGTATAGGATGATGCTGTTGTTGAGCTGCATCCCAATTTGCGAACGGAGAAGGAGTTGGGACTGGATTGAAATCTGGTAAAGACGAACAATTGCGAGCGCTGTCGAGCCATGTCTGGATAGTGCGAACGACTTCGACGGATGGGTATTACTCTATAACTATGAGGAATTGCACGGGGAGATGTATAAAATGAACATAGTATAGCACTATAAATGATGGACGACATTAAAAGACGAAGGCATCTACAACCATGAATGATTTAATCCGGGAGGAGAATATGCAGCTCGCAGTGCAAAGAGAAGAGAATCAATGCGACAGTGAGAGAAATGGACTTCGATTGATGAGAATGGTCACCGGCCACCGCAGAATCTACCAATCTACAAACGACATCTATGGACTCCTATCCCCAGCTCTTCGACTCGCAAATCACCCGACTGGGATTTTACCGGTCGTACCAAACCAGAATTGGTCGGGGGTTGCATGGCGTACCACAGTATTCCACCAGTTCCAACTTCCACACGAGGTGGGCGTTGAAATCAGGCGGTGGAATAGGGAGTACCACAGCGGACGAACCGACGTCCTCATACGCATCTACTTACCTAATAATGATTTCGGGCCTTTTCAGACATGTAAATATACGTACATCCGTGGGATGCCGGCGAGTTGCGTTTCTGATTCCATTTCAGAAATCCTGAGGCCGATCAAAGTCGACATTGCCAGGAATCTATGCTCATTGGATATCCGTCGAGCGACAACGGGCCGTCGCAGATGTAGATGCAGATAGTTAGATAGAGGATAACGCTAAAGACTTTGAAAAGAAATAAAGTTGAAATGTCGTCTGATAATTCTAGTGGTCTGAGTGATTGAACGCTCAAGACGATCAAGACATAAGGTAGCGAGATATCGGGATATAAAGCCGTTCATAGGAAAGTAGGTATGAGATAGGGAGAAAATCGAAACCTCTTCTGAGAACCAAACGCGCCAATTGGGAGTGGGGCAGAAAAATTGAGACCGCTGCATAAGACCGCTTAATCACGGTCCCTGTCGTCTTGGATACTTGATTGCTGAGCATCTGTGGTACGATACTCAGGATTTAGGAGTCCGGCGTCCTTGGGAGTTGAGGGGGAGTCTGAGGCCGCTACACAATATTAGTATTACCGTTCCTTGGAATTGTGATCATCCTTCCCAGTCATCCGGACGACCTGTGTTATGCGCTAATTTAAAGGGCAACAAAAGGCAACAGATGCGAGGCCGAGTAGCATTCACGAGCCCAAAGTGCGACCCTGAGGTAGGAGGGATCTGCACACGACTGGGATTTCTTTGGACATGCGATGGGCATTCAGAACTTCGGAGATAGGATTCCATAGTGGGGGAAGTAGAAAGTCGGCATATAAAACTGACGATAGTTGTGTAGAATAGGGCTGTAATACTAATGGGCCGATAGATACTGACCTTCTCTTTCTGTTGTTCCCCTTACGCTGTCGCCAACTCGTCCGCTCTGTCGACAGTTTCACCCTGCGACATAAGATGCTGCACCGAGACTCCGCGCTCCCATCGCATGAACATTGGTGCTTCAAAATCGTTTGAACTTACTAAGCTCCTTCTGTGTGACCCTAGAAGGACTGTACGACCGGAGGGCGGATTGTGTGGTTACTGTTTACATAGTATCAGCTCAGCATACCTAAACTAATGATTAGTCCCATTGTCGAAATGAGAATACCTTGTGTGTTGACTGGGCCCTAGAGGCTAGCAATAATAACAATATCAACATCTGACAACTTGACATGAGTCTAATTTGTCCCGAATGGAACAATAACAAATGACGATCAGGGACAATACTACCGGGGGGTGCTCGGCATTTGCTGGAGGGTCCAATGAACGATCCGATTGCGATGATGATTGGCGTCTTCGTTGCCAGATGCCCAGGAAGCGGAAAGGGGATTTAGGGAGAGGTTCAAGGGTGAGACGGTGAGCCGTGAGACTTTGGGAGGAGCTCGATTGGCTAACTTGAATTGACCGTGATCAACATCCTAATCCACTCCACTCCGACACCTACATCCACCGACACCTACATCCACCACAGTCTACATACTGTCCAGTCTCGAATAGGCGAACTCTCCGACGCATCGAAATTCGAAAGCGCTGCAAAATGCATGTTGTGTTGAGCTGCTCCAACTTGAGTTGAGAGGAACCGTTCCTGCAACCGTCAGCAATAGGACTTAGTACTCCTAGACGCGCCAGAGTGAGCGTCCCATGACCACCCTCCCATACTTCTTGGGTTTCGACGTCGGACGTTGGAGATAGGGACATCGACCGCGATTCTGAGTCTCAGACATCTGAATAGAAGGGAGGCGAGCATTGGGCAATGAGAATCCCCCTTGATCCTCCCTCGAGCCTCGAAATGATCTTAGCCCTTACCTTAATGCATGAAACTTGCCGCTTGACAAATCGATGCGTGGAGAGCCGTAGTGCTAGTGCCTTGGTGGCGTCCATGGCTTCAGTGTAGTTCGGACGGTCTGAGGTCAGTGTGTCTCTCGCTCACTTAAACTGTTAAACATATCGAACCTTTATCCTGCCACCTCGTCGCGCTTGATGCGGTTTGCGGTTTCGCATCGTCTTTCAGACTCTTAATTGATTAATTCATGTTGAATGTCGTTGTCATTCGATCCAGTCTCTGCGTTATTTCCTCTTAGTATCTTTATGCCCTCGGAGTATTCTTCCGAAACCTGCAGGTTCATATATTTTAATTGAAACCCGTCCACCAATCTATCTACTGGCCCCTCCTTGGCGACTTCATTTCAGGTGTCAACCAATCCTCCTCAGACATTTTAAAGTCAACCATTGGCGGCGGCTAGTGATGGTCTTTCTTCCACTTGATATGCTGAGCAGCTGCTGGTTCACTGGAGCTACTTCATCTCCTTGATGATTTCGTGCGTACTCATTTACCTATCAGATCGTTCTTGGGTGCGTGTTGGGTATTAGGAAATACATAGAACGTCAACCATTGCCGAACTGTGCCCATTCGGTACCGCTGTGGGCATATCGGATCGATGCGCCATTATCATCCAAATACTGAAGACCGCCGCTGAATACCTCTCAATATGCCCGGTACCATGCGCTCCGAGACTCTTCTTCCGTCGATAAAATGCTCCAACTGCGGAGACCAGATCGATATTGCCAATATGGCAAACCACATCTGCACATCAACTACATCCGGTGAGCATTTTCCGCAAATCTTCGCCACGCTGGAATAAACACTGACCCGCGCGGGCAATCAAGCAGAGCCAGCAGATCACAAAGCGTTTGCTAGCACTGGACGACAAATAGCTGGTAGTTCGTCTCCCTTCAAACGGGAAGGGCCCCTGAAACCGGGACGACTGCTACCAAGGATAGATCCCGCAGCCGCAAGTATGTGCCTTTACGCAAGGCCTGGAGCTCGGCGCTGACTTTTCATAGATCGGTCGTTTATACAAATGGACCAATCTACGCCTCAAAGTAGTTATAGCGAATCCCCAGGAGGTCTTAGGAGCTTCTCCCCCATCACCCCCGGCAGCCAACGAAAGTTTCCACGTCCTATGTATGGAGACTCGGCTCGATACAAACCATCTAGACCGCCTTCTCCGGAATTGACGTCGAATCTCGATTGTGCATTTCCGCCTTTCCCCAACAACCGCAATCCCCAGCAACGTTCACCAGAACGGAATGCGAAGCCGACTCCATTGACTCTGCGGCAGCCTTCAGTTAATCCGGACCATCTTGCTCCGTTAAGTCCACGGCTGAACGGTGGAATGTCTGTCATGAAGCGGATGGATACCATTGCACCCGGCCCATTCGGTAGCAAGACTGGGAAGGAGGAGGAGAAACCACAGGCGCCTAGTGAACCCAACTCTGGTCACCGGCGAAATGCGACTCTTGGAAGCACGAAGCATGCCCATCGCACTTCAACCAGCAGCGTGCAATCTTTCCTGACCAGGTCTTCTACAACAAAGTCGGAAAAGTCTGGCACTTCCGTATTATCCAACCACCTCGACGATGCTCCACAGCCGCTCGTATGGAGGAGTTCATCTTTCCCTACGAAGCCGTTCGACGGCAACTCAGATTCCAACAATGTGTCGAATCCGAACAACCTCCACCGACCCCAGCCGCCCCCTAGATCACAAACATTTCCTTTACAACAATCCGGCGAATCTGAAAAAGCCTCTTCAATTCCTCCCCGCCCTCGTCGGCCATCTGAACTGTCTAACAACCCCTATCGCCCATTTCAAGCAATTATGCCTGAGGGTAACGATGACCCAGCCTTGCAAGGGATGCAACCCCAGACAGCCCCCAATGGCTCATATAGACAACCTAGTGGTTCAAATGGGCCACAGGCACCCAGGGCTGCCAGCCGTAACGGTATACGGATGGATCCTCGATTAGAGAATGCCCCACCTGTCCCCCCGGCACCAGCATCACATGATCGTTTGAAATACGGTCACTCCACCTCCGATTCTTCATCATCGGACGGACTGAGCTCTACCTCCGACAGCAGAAGCCAAAGTTCAAGGTCAAGCCCGCCTGGGTCCGAGCCGGATGGCTGGTCTCGACGCCCCTCGAAAGATGACAGTTACAATCCATACTCCGGCAGCAATGTGGGTAGCCAAGACCCGCCTCTTCGATTCGGAAAGCAGACCGGTATGGATCGACCGAATGTTCCACGACCGCTGAATACTACGCCACCTGCAGAGGACCTCCCTTCTCCGTGCCTTGAGTCACCAATGGATCCTGCCATCCAGCCAGGGCTAGGGACCAGAAATTTTGGGTATCAGTCGCGAAATGCATCCCCTTCCGCAACTGGGCGAAACCCCAGTGTGTCCCGCAATTCGTCAACAATATCAAATGGCAGAACCCTAAAGAGACGCCCTACGAACAAAGGCGATTGCCGCGGCTGTGGGGCTCCAATCTTCGGCAAATGCGTCAAGGCTGCGGACGGGCGGCTGACGGGACGCTATCACCGCGAGTGTGAGTTATTACGGACTTATCTGCCGTATATTCCGCGTCATACTGATTTGTTGAAAATAGGCTTCACATGCAGGACTTGCACCCAACCGTTTACGGATGGTTCGTTTTACGTCCTCGAGGATCATCCCTATTGCGGATTCCACTACCACAAACTCAACAACTCCCTCTGCGTGGCTTGCAATTCCGGAATCGAAGGGCTATACCTCTCGACGGATGAACGCACAAAGTTCCACCCCGGCTGTTTTACCTGCACGAGATGCCACGTCGCTCTCAAGGACGACTATTTCGAAGTCGCCGGAAGCGCGTACTGCGAGCCTCATGCTTTTGCGGCCGTGAACCGTGGAGGCCGACCCGGTGGTGGCTTCACAGCCGGCCCGTCGGTTCTAGGTCCGGGAGTGAAGGCCCAACGGAGGACGACGAAGCTGATGATGATATGATTCATTCACGGTCGTCCGTTGATGTTCAACATCATCTCGCCACCTTGATATGATGGTCATTGGGTGATCATGGCTTACGCATAACCTTTTCGATTCATTTGAATCATTCAGACGGCGCGGGTCACTCCTACGCTGCCCTTTCCACATCCCAGCCTTCGATTGAGGCTTCGGCTGACGGACACATGATTGCTTAATCCATGGCCATGGATATTTCTTAATATGTGATACCCCGGGGGCGGCGTACTTTGCATTCGGAATTTAGCCCCATTCAGCTTCCGGCTGGATTCGGGACATTGCCAGATATAGTTGGGACACTGGCCATTTAACAATGTGTAGTAATCTGGCTGGAAAGGGGTTTGACATGAGTGAATTAGGGTCAGCAGGCTAAGGCGGCAAGATCCAGCCCTATCAACACCCGAGATTAATGTATATAATGTGTAGTACAGCAGCTACGAAATATCCAAAGGCTGTTTGCGAAGACCTGATGTCATTTGTAGAGTCGCAAGTGTTAATCCCAACGGTCGGTGAAGGACACAAATCGCAATTGTCGGAAAGTCTCGAAAGGTCGACCGAAAGGTCCTGCGACCGACCACCAAGCTCCGGATGGGCTGGTTCTTCATTTTGCGCTATCACTATCGTACAAGGGGAGATGCCGAACGTCCGTCCAAATATCCAGAGTCCTTGATTAAAACGCCGCAGCTCACCCGATTCCCCTGAGCGTGCCTATTGTCCCGGAGCTCCGCCCTTGTCCGCCATCTGCTGGTTAAGCTCCTGGAATCGCGCGGTCAGGCGTTCCGAGGCCTTTTGGCGTTTGTCGAGACATCGCATGAGGCAGCCTTCCTCGCGGGATTGGATCGATTTAGTGGAGAAGTCGTTGATACATTCGTCGAAGCAGCCTTGGAGGAGGTTTTGGTATGTCTAGGAGCAAGTCGGTTAGCATCGAGGTCTTCTGGATACAACTGCAATTTGGGAATTATGATGTCCACATACGGTCAGCATCTCGCGCATCTGCTTCCTCTCCAGCCTCGAGTTCAACTCCCTCTGCTCCGTATCATTGAAGCTACAGAAGGAGGTAAGTCGAAGAATGAGTGACGCGTTGCAATTGAGATCTTACTTCATGTTCATCTTGGGTTAGAGGGGCTCTATGCTGAACCGCTAGCGTAGAAGATATTTAATGTGGGAGTTTAGGTGGTATCGTGGTTGGATTGTATGTGCAATGATGGATGATTCAATGGAGTTGCAGACAGATGTTTTTCTGAACGGAGACACATCCTGAACCCCCGACGACGTCAAGTTCCGCCAAACCGGATTGGCTACCAGAAGCCAGAATGGCACGTGCTTCAGAGCTTCGTGTCACGACAGTCACGTGATCTGTACTGATCAGGATGCTCTATTAACATAGGAGTGATAGGACTGATATTAGCCAAGTCAAATTCTGAATGGTCATCAGCCCTGGTATGGTGATAAAAATGTTCTCGATATACTTCATCGAAGGATGAATATCTGAAATGAGATGAAATCAAACACCCCTGTTTTCGGTGCGCATTTGTCAAGCTTGCACTGGACGACCAACAATGTTTTTGCTTGAAAATATATATCTAGATCCCGTCTATATGTATGGTTTCGGTTTTAGAAACCTCATATTCAAAGACGTGGCCGATCATCTTCGTTCACGAGCGCGTAGCGATATCGCGCCTTGCCATCTTCCATATCAACCACCACCTGATTGGCATCTGCCATCTTTCTCTCCTCCACCCAAGCCTTCACATTCTTGTCCGCCGCAAGCTGAAGCATTTCCCGAATCTCTCCTGGCGATCCGATGGAGGAGCCGCCGAGGTAAATTCCCGCGCCGAGCAAATCGAAAGCACCGATCGCTGGCATGTTCCCTTCGGGGGCTCCCACCTGGACGAACTTGCCCCCCGTTCGGAGCAGTCGCAGATACTTTTTCAAAGGCATATTATTGCTCGAGACCGTGCAGATGATGAGATCCAGCGTTCGGAAATTGGCGCGGACCCAGCTCGGATCGTCATCCGTGGCGATGTAGGCGTCAGCACCGAGGGCCAGAGAGTCCTGCTCTTTCGCTTTCTTGCGGGATATTCCGACGATTTTGCTGGCGCCCAGTGCTTTGGCCCAAAGGATCGCGAAATGTCCCAGACCGCCTACGCCAACGACCCCCACCGCCTTTCCCGGCCCGCAGCCATTCCGCTTCAGCGGAGCATATGTGGTGATGCCTCCACACAGCATCGGAGCCACATCCGCGCTCCGGAGACCATCGGGGATCTTGAACACGAAGTGTCCTGGCACTCGCGAATAGGTTGCGTAACCTCCGTACGATTTGTCGCCATTCTGATGCTTGCTGTTGTAGGTGTCCGTCGTCCCATTACGACAATGGTTCTCCAGGCCGGCTGAACATTCCTCGCAAGGGCCTTTACGGTTCCGGCAGCTGTCAGATTGGGCGCCGACCCCGACGCGGTCGCCGACAGCGACATGCTTGACCTGGGAGCCGACTCGGACGGCACGGCCGACGATTTCGTGGCCGACGACGCAAGGGTAGTCGGTGGGGCCCTGGGTTCGGTCTGGTTAGCAAACGCTCATTTGCTGTGGGTGTTGAGGGGTATGGAAACACACCCAGCCTGATGAGAGATAGTTAGTAAGACTGTATCGGATACGCTAGGGGAACAGGATGACATACCGCTGCGCAGAGTATGTATATCTGACCCACAGACTCCGCAGTGAGTGACCTTAATGTCCACGTCCGTCTCCTCCCAGGCTTTTGGCTGGAACTCCTTCCAGACCATCTTGCCATCAGCGGCGGACTTGTCGACACCAACCCATCCTTCGAATTTGTAGTCCGACATGTTTGATGGTTCCAATGGCTGGGCGTGTGACAATTGGGGTGTATGATTGAGCAGCGAAGGTTTTTAAATCCCAATGAATGAAAAGAAAAGATGCTACCAAAGTACTAATATCAAATATTCGTCATATCATCCGATACAAGTTCTCTTCCGAATGCTAGGGTCCGTAAGGATTCAGAATAGGGCGTCCTCGGCGGATGTGGGGACCCCAGGTAGGTATCCAAATTCCAATATCCTCGGATGAGCAATATGAGCGACGTGACCGATTGAGCGTGTCCCTCATCCTAACCGTCTCGTCCTGCTGTCGGGCCGAAGTTTGTTCAGGGATGCGGGAACAGGCACAGCTTCTTGCCTTGCCATGCTGTACACACTTGATACAGGACCACCGGGCTGTACCTGTTATCAGTTATGTACCGGTAAGTATGCCATTTGTGCAGTCAACTTCGGATTGATGCAACAGGATGTTTGTGACTTTGTGGTCTGTGCCGGTGCGACGTTGTGTTGGTCTGTTGGACGTTGCAGATCCAATGCAGCTCTGGTGGGGAATATCACCAAACAGCCTCACAGTCAACGCAGAACCTAAACTTCCACTATCCACATGAACCTCACGCTGAACATGAACATGAAGTGAAATGCCCACAGTATAGGAACATCCAGAGACCAGAAAGGAACCCCGACCTCAACTCACACTAATAGCTACGGCCCAACTACAACCTTTGGCTAGAGGTATGACTTGAGACTTTTATACCCACGCCGCACCACTCTAGAACCGTTGATCAGCTCCCCTGAGAGCTTCATCGGAGCTGCTTCATGACAATATCCCTTCGTAACCTTTCAGGATGGCTACTCTCGATAGCTCTATGGCCTCACAAGGTCATCCAATTCACAAAATAAACGACATAATATCTACCTTCCGACCAACCAAAGTCCGTTAGCCGCTCACTTTCCTCTCCTCCATCTCATTGTGCGCCTCGAAGACTGACATCATATAGCGATTCCGACCCGACGACCAGAAAACCTCAGTAACTTCCCTCGATTTCGACGACACGGGCGAACTCGCCATCATTGCCCGGAACGATGACACCCTCCAAATATACAACTGCAAGGAAGGGAAACATGCCAAAGAACTCAAGTCCCAGAAGTATGGAGTCCACCTTGCACGCTTTACACACCACGCCCAGAGTATCTTGTACGCCTCAACGAAGGTTGACGATACCATCCGATACCTATCGACCCACGACAACAGCTATATCCGTTACTACAGAGGGCATACTGCGCCGGTTACATGTATAACGCTGTGTCCGTCGAGCGACACGTTCATGTCATGTTCGCTCGATGACACGGTGCGCCTGTGGTCTTTAAACAGCCAAAACGCCCAAGGGATTCTGAAGCTCCGCGCCCCCAGTCTCGCTGCCTATGATCCTTCGGCCTCTGTCATTGCCGTCGCGTCGCCCTCATCGCAAACCGTGCTCCTGTACGACCTGAGAAACTACGACAAACCACCGTTCGCCAGTTTCGATCTGGGGGGCCTAGAGAGACGGTTATTATCACCGCAGAGCTCTCACCAGAAGTCATTGAGCGACTGGACCAAAATCGAGTTCACGAACGACGGTAAGAGTATCCTCGTCGGAACCGCCGGCGCCGGGCATTTCTTAATCGACGCCTTCGACGGCTCCCTCCGCCATTTCCTCGCCAAAGCCGGCTCGGGCTCCCTCCGCACCCCTCCATCCGCGACCCCTTCCTCATCGGCCAATTCTACCAGCGACGCCCAAGCCCGCCCTGCGCTAGGCCAAGGCGACATCTGCCTCTCTCCCGACGGCCGCTATGCCATCGGTGGCTTTGGCGCCGATCCGCGCGCTTCGTCGATTCTCGGCGGTGCTGGGGCGCAAGGATCGAGCGGCGCGGGTGCGGGCGCGCACAATAACCCGGGGCAAGAGGGCGGGGGATTGCTGGTGTGGGATTTGCACAGCGCGCAGACGGAGGACCGCATATTGCGTCCGTCCGCTGAGCTTCCCGGTCCCGGTCGGCAAGAGGTGGTGGGTTATAACCACCGGATGAACCTCATTTGTAGCGCCGACAAGGACATGTTGATCTGGTTGCCAGATGGGGAGTTGGCCCCTTGATGAATTGCACCTGCAGGCAATAAGGATTGTGGTAGGAAATAGCAATTTTATTCCAGACACCTATCTATTCCATGAACCGACGAGATCGCGAAGAGCATATTTTATGCGATTAATCCTTCCTATGCTTTGAGTATGATTCATAAGTCATTGTCATCGTAGCATGCTCTTGTTTGATGTTTCCGTAACCGTCGTCAAGAACCCCTCGCATGATCTGTCTCGGAATGAACGCCGTGTTCGCCTAATGCCCAATAGTTACAGTCAAGTCACAAGATATACAATCGCTAGATGAATGCTGTTTAAATCCCAAAAGCATGAACGCTCATTAAATCAGACAGAAATTGAGGGCCGGTAGACCCTTTCATGCTAGATTTTCTCCTTTCTCGGGTTTCTTGTGTAGCTGCATCATGTCGCGAATGGCAGCCTGAGGGTCCCAATCTGGGAGCTCCCAGACTTTGGTCTTGTTTTCGTCCCAATGGTACCGGGAATCATTTGCCTTCTTTTGAGCTTCATGAAGCCAGTCGTCCCACGCCGTCGTCTGCGGGGCGGCATTGTCAAGTCGCACCCAATCGATGCTCTTCGTGGCCACGATGGCCTTCCAAAGCGCGCAGGTGAAGGTCTCATTGTGGTCGACGAAATGTTTATTGTTCTGGGAGTTTTCAAACCGTTGGTCGCTGACTTCGAAACATGTTAGGTCCCAGTGGACTTTGGCAGGGAGGGCCGCCACGATCCAGTATGCGGCGTTCAAGACGATATACGCCGAACCGAAGGCGATCTGCTGATAGATGTCGGCATTGGCAAGGCACACGACACCCATCATGAGCATGAGCGTGCCGATCAACGACATGATTCGATATTTCCATGGATGGGTGACCAGGTATTCGATGTTCTCGGGAGCGAAGTAGAGTTCCCGGGCCACATCTTCGTCGCATTCGACCACCAGGAAACTTCCTTTCGGATACCGAATCACCACGTTGCCGGGTGGCGTGTGCTCCGACGGGTCTTTTCGAGCGGGAAGTTTCAACTCCCACTTGTTTCCGACGCCGATCAAGGTGGAGAGAAAGGCGAGGAGCATGATCGAGACAAAGCCAAATCCGTCTCGATGATATATAGCCAAGACGATGAGCACGATGGCTTCGGCACATCCCAAGAGGATAACAACGGAAAGGGGGCCAACGGTTCGGGCTTTGACGAGGTTTTTGTTGGCTCGGCGGATCTGTACGCAGCGGACGGTATATTCTGGCATATCTTCGGCGTCACTGGAGTGCGTGGCAGCTGTCAGTAATGGTTCTAAGAAGGAAGGCCAACTCTCTTTGCCGCCCTGCCACAAACGAACGAGGAAGTGTCGATACTAACATTACAACATGTCCGATATGTCCTACTCGTTCAACATGGTTGCCCGAATACACTGCGGTTACCCGCCCCGGGTTACTCTCCAGCTTGCTCGGACGAGTCGGCCGCAGCAACGCCTGAGGAGCCGGGAGAAGTCGAGGGATATATTGCATCCGCGACAGGGTTGCAACCTGAGCATTGGCAAGAATGGAACCCTCCCCAAGGATGGCGAGAAACCCGACGATGTCCAGCTGTACGTTGTCCAGGAACGACCCTTCCAAAAAGACGAAGGTGCCGTCCATGCTGATGTTCTTGTTATTGCCGTCCATCCTCCGAACCGACCTGGAATCGACGGGGCCGAAGACGAGAAGCAACCATATAAGGATGAAGGGGTCGACAATTCAGGAGCATAGCATGTGTCCAACTTCGAGATAGTATCGATACCAAAGTTCAATATACGATCCTTCTGATCACAGATACGGAGCGCACGACCAGCATCGTTTTGTAAGAAGAGCAATGCGGCTCTTCGCAAAGAGCGTACGTCAACCAGTGGCAATGTTCGGGCAGTGAAAGCAAAATCTGTCCAGGCTGAAAGGTTGGAAGAGCGCGGATCGTGCAAGAGAGTTGGAGGCGCAGTGCAGTACAATGCAACATTCGTAGAGCGGATAGAAGCTACAGAGCGGACTGGATGGGATATGAATTCTATAGCTAACCTAAGCATTGTAATAATACCTCTGGTAGCACCGTAGCAGGCTAGCTCGATGTTGGCTTATTTCAATTCTGTCTAAGTTGGGGTTGCCTGGATTCCTCCCTATCCTAGCGATTCGTTGTCATGCAAGAGGTTTGACCGGCGAGACGCCCGGCCGCAATCCTCATGCATCTGCCCCTAAACAGACCACGGGCGGGGCAGTGCTGAAGGTTCCCGCCCTTAGTCTGCTGCATCAATTGCGGGCGCCTGGCTGTCTGGCAACTAGCAAGTGAGGAATGAGGAGTGAGGAAGTGAGGAGCGTACGAAGTAGACCGTAGCTAAGTGATGGCATCATCTGAACGCTGAAGTTCTGATTTAGGGTTCAGGTGTCGAAGAATGAAGGCCAGCCTGATCCCATACCATGACCCCTTTTCGCCTCATCTCCCCCCGCGAAAAGTGGCAGCCACTGACAGGTGACTCTGAGGGGGGCCATACATCATACTACTGGTGCTTCTATAACTTAATACATGTAATATCGTAAGTTCGTAACTAGTAAAGCAGGTGAGTCCTTTTTTCGTTTAGTTTACTAGCGGTTGGTCACTTCTAGGTTCTCTCATCTTCATTGGACAAAGGAAGGAATTAATCCGACACCCTAAATGCTGATCCGGCCTGCAGATGCCGCTGGTCTCTAGCACTGCCCTGCTCGCCATCACTGCGCCGATATTGAGATGTCGCAACACGCTGACTTTGTGACTTTGTGCGCTCATGGGTTTCATGATTCATCTTATCCAGCATCCAAGCCTCGATGCAACTGCATTTGAATTTCCCAAGAGACAAAGTCGCTTCCTCCGCCATTCTGCGACAGATCGCGCCAGTCGTCAGATACCCGAGCATTCCTTATTTACCCGCGCGCGCTCTCTCCCAACACAAAGAACCACAAGAACTCCATAGTTTATCAGGCTTTAAACTGAAGCAGTCCGAAAGAAGACGTTGAAGACCGGTCGCGATCAACCTGCAAGGCTGAAAGCTCAGGTCCATTGTCGCAACATTGGACCTTAGCTATAGGGATAAGAAAGGACCGATAGAGCGCGTCACTTGCTGCTTGCGACTGCTGGAAACCTATGCGCAATAAGGTATTTGCCTTGTTCTAAACAAGTATTTCATCATGCGATCTTTGATTCCTTTGCGACCACACCGCCTCTCATTTTGGACCTCCCCATTGTCATATGGCGAGTCACCGGAATGAGATTTCTCACTCGTACAGCCCAGTATCTAATATTCCCCAGTGGTGCTAATATATTAGTGACAGATTAGATGCCTCTGCGCCTCGTTCCACCCCACTGGTCACTAATTGATATCCAGTTGTTGAAATAAAATCGTTGCCTGGAAATCACCTACAAAAGAAGGCAACATCGTCACAGTCCTAGAGGACCGTCAGTCGCTCATCTACTTGTATCCGACACCAGGTTCCCCATTCTGGAATTCCAACGGGCTAAAGGTGTGTTTGGATGTTGGATCTCAGGGCTTGTACCAGGCATAATGCAGGCGGAGGTCGACCCGCTCGCTGAAAACGATCTGATGAAGCTGCGTTCATGGGACAAAGTGTGGCCCAGGTAAGATCGAGCCGTCTTTCAAAAGCTTACCTTGGAATGGAATGCGACTTCCGAATGCGGCGCAGTGACAATTCAGAAGCAAAGATCCTGCAGCGCAGCTAACACTTAAACCCAGGCAATCTCCCTCTGCAGCTGTGGAGAAACCGGCACGCTCTGGATTAAGAGATAGCAGTTGCTTTCAAATCAGGCCAAGTAAAAGGCGGCGTGCTCAGGATCATCGCTCCCAAACCGCGGGTGCGTCAGCAGAACGAAACTATTCAACCGGAATGGAAGATTCTTCGCTAGTTGAGCGCGAACTGTCTAAGGCGCTGGGAGGCGCAAATGAGCTGAAGAAGTTCTATGACCAGCAAAAGAACCTGCTGATCCAATCGGAGGAAGGCGACTCGTGGGATTCGAATGCGAAAAGAACGGCGTCCCAGAAAGAACTCACCGCCAATCGGATCATCATAAGGATCCGCGAAGATGAACGGGACCATCTGTTTGGGAATCGCGCGACGGAAGCGATCCCAGGACCCGAGACTCTAGATATGGGAGGTCAGTTCCTCACCAATCGGAATCGAATTCATGAGAAAAGCAAGTTGTATCGGATCGCTTTGGAGATGCCGAAAGGCTGCCATCTCCACCTCCATTTCAACTCGGAACTACCACCGATGCCGCTTCTTGAAAAGGCTAGGTGCATGGACAACATGTTCATTCGAAGCACTCAGCCAATCTTATCATCTCAAGACCTGGAAGTGACGGAGATCGTGTTCACCGTTCTCCCAGCTGATACAGAGACCGTAGACATATTTAGCCCGGGGTATAATCCTGCCTTCAGACCTCCGGATGCCACTCGTCCATGGATGCGATGGAAGGATTTCCGCAAGATTTATTCAGAGAGATTTGAAAGCCAAATGCGGCTACCCGTGGAGGAATACATTCGGCGCAGGATGATCCTCACTGATGAGGAGGTCTATGCAATCAGCCAGACAACTAATGGGTATCTAAACCCATATCCTGATAGGTATACCGTTTCTAATCTTCTCGCAGGATTTGGGCCCGATTCAACCAAGGAACCCGTTGTTTCAAGGGGCTTATGAATTATGAGTCCATATATCGTTGGTACATCGGCGCAGCCATAGACAGTATGATCCGAGACAAAGTCATGTATGCTGAGTTACGACCAATGCTTCTTGACAAGTCGATACCGTCCGACGACGGGATGCGCAAACTGGACCATGAAGCGCAAATGAACATAATTCTCGAAGAAGTTCAGATCAAACAAGTGGAGCTCGAGCGTGAGGGAAGGTTAAAAGAATTTCCCTTTGGCGTCAAGATCATCTATTCCACCCCAAGATCGATACCGAAAGCCATGATGAAAAGGGAAATGCAGGACTGTATCAGCTTGAAGTTGAAGTTCCCAGATCTGATATGCGGTACGTATTCTAAGGTTGTGTCTTGCACTCTAGTGCTCACTGATGTCTCGCAGGTTTCGATCTTGTCGGCGCTGAAGATCGTCCCAACAACATTGGGTTTTACAGCGAGGAGCTCGCCGCATTTAACGAAACCTGCAAGTCCTTAAATATCTCCATCCCATACATGTTCCACGCTGGCGAGACGCTGCTGGATAGGGGCGGGTCGAAAACACCCCTGAACTCGAACCTTTACGACGCCATCATCTTCAATGCGAAGCGCATCGGCCACGGGTTTAGCTTATTAAAGCATCCTCAACTAGTCCAAGAGTTCAAAGAGCGCCAGATCTGCATCGAACTGTGTCCCACTAGCAACGAATTGCTCCACCTCTGTCGGAACATCAAAGAGCATCCATACCCTCACATCCTTGCGGCCGGCATTCCCTGCACCGTGAATTCCGACAACCCCTCGCTGTTCAGGTACGTCCAGACTCCCCAAACCAGAGTCAAAAACCCCCCTCTTCTTTGTTGTGTGTGTCAGACTAGATGGTTGATTCGTAAACTAACTAGGGGTGATGTCCGACACAGCTCCTCCGTAAGTGACGAGTTCTATCAGGTCATGGTCGGCTCGACGACCATGAATCTGCATGGATGGCGGCAACTGGCGGAATGGAGTATTACCCATTCATGCTTGAGCGACGGCGAGAAGACAAAGGCGTTCGAGATCTTCTGGGCCGATTGGGAGCGGTATTGTGACTGGGTTATTGAGACGTATCAGGAGCATGCGAGTTCACTACCTGATCCCCAATGAGGGAGTTTCTGTTTCCGCTCGGATAGCGACGTTTTAGAGGCTTCATCAGGTCCGAGTCCACGATACTTTCATAAATGGATAAAGCACCTATGACGCTGTTGGAATGATACCCTTCGAGAAGGATGGACTACTTCCCTTGGCCACGGTGCCTTTGAGAAAATGACCCTTTCACTGGGACTAAAATTGATGATCCGCTTCTCTTGGCAATAGTTGACATCCGTCTCCAACTTTAAGGTAAACTTCAGAACCATTGTTTTTTGCTTGAATCGAGGAACTGGCCTGACTGGAATTGGTCACTCGCTCAGTCACTGCACTCACACTCCTGCGCCACAAAGAACAGCCACCCGACCTTCACGGCACAGCAGGCCGAGCCACCAGACCCTGCAGACTGCAGTGCACAGTTGCACACAACAGTATACAACATGTGAACTATCCGCCTGAATAGTGAATATGTGCATCAACTATTGGACTGCATCTCTTTTTTTCGGATCACACAGTGCATAGGTGCTACTCTCTAGATCGTAGATCGAGAATAGATGATATTGGTTATGCTATCCTTCAACCCGGGACCATGATCGCTCTCACAACACGTTGATTCCAATCATCTCCGCCCTCCGGTGACTTCACCATCTGTATTTCACATCACTGTCCATGATTCTGCCTAGTTCGAACATCCAGTGCCGCCCTCATCGCGATCCCTGATTTTTTGTCCTTTCATTCCTCCGAGTGTCTCGACTACGATTTCAGTCGATCCCCATCGGGCCGTACCTGGCGATCCTTCAAATTTCCGCCGCGCCCTCGACTTCACAATAATGCCCACCTCACAACGATCCGCGTCACCCGCAAGCCCGGGGCACGCGCGCCGACGCTCCTCCGCATCGCATCGCAGGCACCCGTCCTCTTTAGACCTATCACGAATCACGCCGCAAAGACGGTCATCGAAATCCTCGTTTCAGTATTCCCCGATCACTCCCCGAAGCGGACATGGCATGCGGGATAGCATGACCTTCGACACCCTGGATACAACTGGCGATGGCGATAGAGCACGAACGGGTAGTGTGGTAGCGGAGATGGGCGGCGGGATGGAGAGTTTGGCGGATGAGCTGGGCGAATTTGGAGACGAGGGGTGGAGCGGGGAAGATGAGGATGAACTGGATCTGGACGATCTTACGCAGAGCGGGATACTAGAAGAACCAGTCGAAGCCTCGATGGGCTCGCAGGACCATGAGATGACAGACGCCTCGAATATGCTTGAAGGAGATGGAAACGACGGAGCGCAAAACGCGGAACCAAAACCACCCGGTGGACTCCTCAAGCCTTCCACATCGTCTATAAATCGAAGAGCTGCGGCGTACGATGGCTCCGAATATGGCTCCGCGTCAGAGAGCGATGGGGGCGTGCCCTATCTGATATCCCGCGATCTTGAGCGGGTGATTCAAGAAGTTTGCACACTGGCCACGGTCGGGCATCCCTTGATGGCAACATCGAACATCGCGGGGTTAAAAGATTCTGGTCCAGTCGACGAAGTTATCCCTCGAGTGGTCGCGCAGCTTCAAAACCTTGGTAGCCAGGCCTCGGTCGAGACGGCGGTGGTCCGGCTTCTCACCACTCATGCAGCACTTACCTCTCATATCACCCATCAGACTCGGACCGTGGCATCACTCACGTCCAGTATTCTCTCGCCGCTCACCGTATCGATGCTTACCCCCGAGATATTGGATGAGCTCACGGGGATCATCCCGGAGCTTATCCGCGCTATCCCCAACCCCTTCCCACTTACCGTGCAAGAGAACCCCGACCCCAACGGCATACCCCCCGTACCTCAATCCCCGCTCATAAGCCTCCACAACCTATCCCGCTCGACCGACTCTCTCCTGGGCGACTTGTCGCATCTCTCCGATCAGCTGTTCATGTCGCGACAGACGTCACTCACGGCCACCCGACGTCTGGCTGCGGCCCGGCAACTCGTTGCACAGATCCGAGAAGAGGCAGACCTGGGAGAAGAAGGCGTGCGGTGGATCGAGAGCGGAAAGTGGGACGAGAAGCTTTCTCGGCGTTGGGCAGAGGGCGAAGTGAGAGGGGTGGTCGGAGGCTTCGAGCAAGTCTGCGAAGGCATGAGGAGTAGGCTGGAGGCGCAGGTTGCGGTATGACCTTGATACTGGGTGCCTCTCGCGCTTCGGGTAAGAATTGGGTTCCTTTACGACATGATACACCGGTATAAGGCGTTCTAAATGATGGCATATGGGGAAGTCTTGGGCTCGGATGGTACTAGGCCCTTGCCAGAGATGCTTATGATAGACTCGAAGGAAGTTGATACTTAGAATATGATTTATACGATATGTGCATATACAAAGGGAGTTGATTGAATAGGTAGAATCGGCGTAGCTAAGGGCTGCTACGATGTAAGAACTTGATGGAGTTTTGAGTATTAATTATTCCGGGACAAGACGAACTTGTTCCGTTTGAACTATTGTCCTTTATCACCTTTGGCCAAGCAACAGCTTTGCACTGCCTAAGTCTGTCGAAGCCCAAAATACGGCAATTAATCAGAGGTACCGGTATGTATATTGATGGTGTATTATGATTGATGCCTGTAATTAGCTGTAGGTACGGTTGCTCCACAACATGGAACCGTACAGTACTCTATTATGGAACCGAACCTTCAGTTTCTCTGCTATTCTGGGTACTCCCGTACATAAACCCTCACCACTAATCGATTCTCGAAGTGAAGCACAACCCCCCCCACAATCAGTAGCTTCCATCGTGGGCTCTTTGTGCAGCATGATAGGAGAGGAACACATGGAAGATGATATGCAGCTCTTGTCGGTCGCCGAAGATGATCTCTCAACAGATCCACAATCCAAATCAATAGACGAACTCACCCGGCAATGTCAAAACTTGATAGATGAGCTTAAAGAATTCTCTAAAAAGGCTCAAGAATGCTTGAGTAAACAGCAGAACAAACCAGAGGTCGGACCGTTCAATAAATCTCTGCAATCCGAGCTGAAGTCGCTTGACAAGGTACGATCTCGGTTTTTCCTCCAGTAGCAGTCATAAAGAGCAGTCAGTCATGGTCAGCATTGGATGTCGCAAGCTCATTTGTTACAGATCCAACTTGACGAGACCAACAACACATCGTTGCATCATGTCGCATCTTCTAATATCCCCTATTATCTGGAATTGTGGGATGCGGCGAAACGCTCCCATGGCATCCTCAACATTCGAAAAGGCCGCCATGTGGACATAGTCGCGGAAAATGGCCTATCCTGGGTCAAAGTCTCAACGTTTAACAACAAGCGATTGCTTTACGAGCTCGCTAAAGAGGGATGCGAGCGATATGGGCTGGAAGATGACGACTCGGACGATGAGCCGGTTGTATGGGAAAAGCCTGGCGGAGAAATCACCGATCAATCTTACGATGCGCGAGAGGAAACGACCCTGAGCAGCGAATTACCGGGTGTGTCCATCTTGAAGACTGCTACCCAGATTGCGAAAGACGCGCAGGAGGTCCGAGTGCGCGGAACACACCCACGACTCACCTTCGTCCTCCCACGGATCTACCGAAATGCAGACGCGTCCGTTGATGCGGTGCTATCGAATATTCAAGGCATTTCGTCTCGCCTCAAGGTGACTGTACTAACAGGAACCGAACTCCGCACGTACAGCCACGTCAGCCGACATCCTCCTCTTGATATCGCCCTGGAGTACATGCTCCCAACCCCTCTGATCTCGACTGAGTTGACGGACGCCGTGAACATCGACTGCTCCGTCCTCCTGGCCATGGTATCCGACATCTCCCATTTAGGTAAGGAAGAGTTCCGCGACACCTCCAGCGTCAACAAGCAGATCCGGCAGCAGATCCAGGTGGAGGAGAAGCAGCAGCTGATGGAGGCGATCCTGTGGCCCTTGATGGTGGGCGACGACGGTGCGGCGCGAAGGCTGATGTGCACGGCGGAAGCGGCGCAGAAGTTCGTGCAGATCGTTGAGACGATGGGTACGGACGGCGAGCGGGAACGAGCGGCGATCCTGATGGGCCAACGGCCGGGTGGGAACGGCGTGAAGGATTTTCAGGCACTCTCGCGATTGACCGTCCCCACGAACTGGCGGTTGCCCGTCGAGATCATGCCCGCCGATCACGGGGCTTCGTTGCTCGATGTGCTGAAGACGAAGCATCCGCGGATCGTCGAGGCGCTCGAGACCCGGCTGACGGACATCAATCGATCCGTGTTCATCCACGGATGGGCATCCGGGCTCACCACCTTGACGTCGAACCGGGGATCGGTTCGGATCATCGAGGACGTGCTGGAGCGGGCGCTGACCAAAGAGTCGCGGTGCAAACCGGACGACCCGGTTCGCGATGCGGAGGATCCGGTGATCGGCAAGCTGACGCAACCGAGGATCCGACTGCTCACCACCGCGAGGAGTCTGCTAGCGAAAGAAAAGACGAGGAGAGACGCAGAGGTGGTTGAATAAACTGTATATAAAATTCGGAATGCGAAAGTATAGACGGAGGCGGGTCGCATGAGAAGATGCGCACTCCAAATCCGTCGCCCTGACCACGCAGTCATATATTTGGTCAATATGAGAACATTCGACTCAGAACTGCAACCAGCACGGCGCCAACATCTCCTCTTCGCGTCCCCGTCTACGATTAGACAACGTTCCTTAGCTTCTTTGCGACTACTGTGGGCTCTCCAACAGCGACTAGTCCGCGACCCTGCAAACTCGCGACGCCGGCCTTCGCTCCCTTGGCTTAGATCCAGGCAACACCAGATCTCTGCATGCGTGACCTGCCTCATGGCCCAATTTCTTCTCCTCTTCATATAAGTAATTTTTTCCATCGTGCAGAACAGTTCACGACCGTCCGGATCAATCTCACATCCCCACCCGCTCAGGTCTTCTGCCCCAAGATCCCCCTCACCCTCTCAATCCTCCCCATCGCCTTCTCCAACCGCTCCAACCGCTTCCGCTTCTCTGCATCGCGGCCCTCCAACAGCTTCACCCGCTCCTCCAGCTCAGCCCGCGCCTTCCGCTCCTGCGCCACCATCTCGTTCGCCTGCTGGAACAGCGTCACGCTGAGATCCTCCATCTCGGAGGAGATGGTCGTGAGCTGCGACTCAGCGGAGGCGCGGAGCTGCTTTTCTTTGGCCAGCTGCGCGAGCAGGGCGGGGTCGGGGTCGGCAGGGACGGGGTCGGCGGCAGCGGGAGGAGACACGGAGGGAGGGACTGATGGTTTGCGAGAGAGGAAGGAGGAGAGGGTCGAGGTGACGGGCGGCGTGGTCGCTTGCGAGCTTTTCAGCAACCGCAACTCGTCTTCGTAGTCGGCGAGTTTATCGACTGTTTAAGGGATTTAGCAGGATTCCGATCACTCGTCACCAGAGCTTGACGCCGCGTCGTTTCGCGCATACCTGCTGTGGATGCCTTGCTGGTCAAGATCCGCACCTGCGCCTCCAACTCGGCGATCCGTCGCCGCGCATCGACCTGCAGCGGGCTGGAATCAGTCGCATCCCCACACGCGGTCCCGCATTTCGGGCAGGTCACGCCGAACGCGGCGGGATTTGGAAGGGGAGGGAACGGGGCCGACGAGTCGATCGGGCGGGGGGCATCGACGAGTCCGGTGGACATTTGGGAGCGCACGGGAAAACGGCCCCGCGGAGGAGAGTGCTTGATCGTGTTGGACATTCAGGGAGGCAGGACGGGAGGGCGGATGGATTTGGGGATGGTTTGAGTGGGTCGTGGTGTTCGGAAAGGTGGAGAACATTTCTTGTCATCAACGTGAACATGAATTCGCCAAAGCCCATCAGCCATAGAACCAGGCTTAACTTGTTCCAACCTCCAGGTCCCAAACAATGAGGCCGTACCAGTCTCTTCCACGTGTTGGGTACTAACTACACTGCACTGTATTCCGTATGTATGGAAGTACTGTAACAACTCCGTAGTATTAGGGCTTTCTGAAACGGGCACCCCGGTTTGAACTCTCGAAACCGAATTTGGACTATATATTACGCTTTTATTTACCGCGCTAATATTTTATAGCGAATGACAAAAGCCCATTGGTTGCGCGATTACTGAAATAATTGGGACTATGTATAGAAAGCGTACACGTCTGGGCCATGTGTCATGTGATCGGCTGACCAATCCAGGGCGCCATCAGAAAGCCCTGCCACGAAGTTACCTTGATTCGATTATTTAGATGAATCAATTGAACTCAGCAGCTGAGCGTCCTTCCGTCCCCTGCCGTCCGTTGAACCACTATGAAGCAGAAAAGTCTCGAAAGTGAGCAGGGGGGACTCGATGAGCAGGCCAGGCCCCCCGAGCAGGAGATGCTTTAATTGAGCAGGAGAGGCTTGAGCGGGAGGAGCAGGAGTAGCGCTGTAGCGGGACGAAGCGAGAGGGGACTAAGGAAACAGAACGGTGGAGAAGGTAGAAGATAGTCGAGTCTGCAACGGGTCTTCGAGTATCTGTTCGCTCTTTATTGAGGATAATCTGAGTCGTACGCTTCCCTGGCCTACTTCCCTCATGTTTTTGGTGTTTGTTGTTATACCTATTCGTAACCATGGTCCTTTGTCCTGTTTACATCCTATATGGATCCTGTGGGGGAGAGCCCGTCTTGTCCAGATAAATCTCACCTATTATTACTGTGTATCCCGTACCCCGATCCGGCTCTCGTAATTAGTGGACGTGCGGTGTGCCCAAGCGTACCATAACAGCTGCGCCAGGGACGAGAGTAGCCTTGCGGCCCTTGCGGGCGTGTAGCATTAATTAGACCACCCATTGCACGAACCACTACTTTAATCTGACAGCATTGCCCTAGCGGACGACAACAACAAACAACGACATATCCGTGCTCCATGACCGCCCCACAACCCAGGCCAAAAGTACAATTTTACCATCATCTTCAAATATGTACCACCAAACATGCCTAAACGCATCAAATATCCAGAGGAGACTATACAGAAAGCACTCAAGAAGGCTACAGAGCAAAAAAAAGCAGGAAAATCGGTTAACGTTTCAGCGTTAGCGCGTGAGTTCCAAATCGGCCGGCTCGTCCTTCGAGGCCGCCTTAACGGAAAAACATCCTATACCAATCGTTCTCCGTTCGTACAAGCGACCAAACTCGATCAGCTACAAGAAAAGGCTCTCCTGGCCTGGATCCACCAGCTTGATGAGTGGGGAGCACCTCCTACGCCTACGGAAATCGAAGCGTGCGCCAACTCTATACTCCGAAGAAACGCGCTCGATATAACCCAGCCACCCCACGTTAGCAAGAACTGGAAATACAACTTTATTAAGCGCCATACCCTTCC